>NC_058405.1:110625815-110717263 GCF_002201575.2 Neomonachus schauinslandi
ATATATATATATATATATATATATATATATATATATATATATATATAAAACTTTGTATGACTTTATTTTTTTAGCACTGTATTATTATTTTTTCCTTTATTTATTTATTTATTTATTTGACGTAGTGTTCCATGATTCATTGTTTGCGTACAACACTCAGTGCTCCATTCAATACATGCCCTCTTTAACACCCGTCACCAGGCTTTTTATAAAACTTTAAATTGTACTCACCTCATCTCATCTAATCATTAGCTATTAACTTAAATGACTTTAGATCTACACAGATTCTTAGTGTTTGTTTGATGTAACCACCTAAATATACAAGTGGGAAAACTGAATTACATAAAGATTTTTTGGGGGTCTTTTGCAAGGGGACTGAGCATAAGTACCTGACACAGATCAATAACACTGGAAACTACCTCTTCGGACCCAGATCCTTCACTTACCTCCCACTTCAACCAATGTGTTACTTTTAAGTGTCGTTAATGACAGTTTAGAACCTAAACTGTAAACGTCAACCCAGTAATTACTTATCCCTGAGCTCATTCTCATAAAAATTCACAAGTTGATAACTAGTATTTTACAATTTTTATCATATCTATTTGTCAAAAATGATACACAGCATTAACCGAACACACACACACACACACACACACACACAGGCACAATCTTGCTAAACAAGAGTAGTAATAGGTCCTGTCTAAAGGAAAGGAAATTAAAAAAAAAAAAAAAGTACATCAATTATTTTGCATGGAAACATTTCCTATGATTCTTTTATGCCTTTCCTTCCCCAACCCCCACCCCTTGGTGAGATTAATCGTGTGACAAATGACATGAGATGGCCTTATGAAATTTTGTCTGGAACAATTTTTACTGCTAATGGAAATTATAAATAATATGTGCCTTTCGTCAACAGCATTCTTCAGTAATCTAATTGTATCAAGCTAATGAGACCTGGGTTAGGAAATGTTCTGAGGTTCCCATGCCCCAGGTCAGGGAATGCTGCAAACATCTCTGAGCAGATGTGCTCAGTCTCACGAGGATGGCAGCTGGAGCACTTGGTCACTCCACAGAGCGCTGGCTGTGCAGAGGGTTATGCACTTGACCTACTGCTAGAGGTAAACAGCCTTCCTGTTGGTTAGCTGCAAAACTAAGTGGGGGAGGCAGGGCAGAGAGAGATAAAATGCTCCTTCTCACCCTCCGTCCCCCAACCTTTTATTAATTCTGTGGAAGATTATCCCCATTTTCTTCCCAGGGAAAATGGTTGTAAATGTTGCCTTTCAGAGATTAGCACATGTGTTGGTGTCTGCATGTGGCGTGCTGAAGGGAGCCAGAGGGCCGGGGAAAGGCTGCATGAGAATGAAAACACCTCTTTTCCCCATTTCTCCAAATCAATATTGTTTACTCTGCATTTACAAAGGCTGATGCACCACCACTCCGGGCTGGTACACACAGACCGCTTCAAAGAAGATTTTATATTATGGTTGGATAAGAGGCGTTTAAATAAAAAATTCCAACATACTCCAAAAGTAGTTATGACTACCCCCCCCCAACCTTGAGGTTAGGAAGTGTGGGCAGTAGAGCTGCGACATAATTACCTACATCCTCTGAATGATGTCATTCAGGGCAACATGACCTCAGGAGTTGATTCTAATATTTGGTCAATCTCCAAAATCCAATAAGAGATTTTTTTTTCCCCTTAGTTACTCATAAGTTTAAAAAATTTCTCCATTTCAATGTAGCTGGGAAATATTTTTCCTTTTTCTTATTTTTTTCTTTGTCAATTTTTCAAACAAAGTACTAGCCTGACTTTCCTCCCCTTCCCCAACTCCATGTACCATGTGAGTGGCGCGTGTGCGCACGCACACACACAAACACACACACACGCGCGCGCACACACACACACACACACACCTGTGCTTGCTTTCTTCCTTTGACTCAAAGGATCACTGATTCCATAGTATTACACCAGCAAGGAACTGCTCCTTTAGTAAGCCTCCTGATTAGAATGTTTCAAATGTCCTGAGAATGAGGACACTCATTGATTTTCTAGGAATGGGGTCAGTTCTCACGAAGAGCATTCTCCTCTTCTCATTTTTAACTCAAACTTTTTCTTTGTCCTTTGTGCTGTCCATTTGCATCCTGCCAGAGGATTCTTCCTCTCCTGAGGCAGTTACATCTTTCACATATTTGCAGACTGTTATCATGCTCTTCGTAGCAATCACTTAGCCAAAATATACATTACTCTGTGCTCTTTTAATCTCTCCACATAAATCAAGCCTTGGTGCCCTAATCATTTTGTTGTTCTTCTATGAAGTCACTCCAATTTGGCTTTGTGTTCTGAGGTGACAAAAATGGAAGACAGATTTCCCTGTTTAGATTCAGTTCTGTCATGTTGAGACCCCATCACCTCCTGCTCCTTCATATGAAAGTTTTTCGTATGCCAACTGACTCAGTACTCCTTTCATATTGTTGGATGATGTTACTCTTACATACTTCTCTCCCTGGAGATTTAATCTGGTGGGAACCTTGAAGTGGTTTATTATGCTATTTTTGAGCTATAACAAGAATAGAAATTGCATTTATTTTTGATAAAGACAGCGGAAGCAGACCTCCATGTCCCCACGCCAAAGTTCCCAAGCATTTATTGGATCTATGGATTTTTCACATTTTTCCAAGGAGTTTCCATTAAGAATAAAACCAGACACGGAAATTTCTAAGCCCCAAAAGGAAAAATTTTAGAAGAGGAAAGCAGAGTTTATAATGAAATACCTCTTGCAACTTTACCAAATATGCTTTGATATAGGCACAGAATCAAAAGTAGTTTATTTTATAAGTCCTTGCTAAATTTCAGAAAGAAAACCAAATGAAACCTGAATACTTAAGAAGTTCTTTGGAGACATTTTCTTTCAAAAGTGTATCATATTGCCACTTTTAAATTTGGGTCATTCAGTGATAATCCTTCAGCTTCCTGATTGGCTATGGTATTCGGAACAGACTGGCCCTTGAATCACTCTTTATGCTGAAGGCGGGTGTGGATGCTAATCCATGGGTCATTAACACCTCATATATGTTAGTTCAGAGATCTGGGGTGTGCCTGTGTTCACCCTGCCAACATGCATAGCATTTCTTGGAAATTCAGAGTTTTTGTTTTCTGAGGGTCTGATTTGAAATATTTTCCACATAGGCATTTTCATTCTCACTGAGTAATCACGTTTTTGGAATTTGGTTTTATTTTAATTCTTCTTTTCTGAACTCATTGATTAGCAGAGATATGCACCAGCTGAAAAGTCAAAAGAGGAGGTCCAAGTCTTGCTTCATTTCTCTCTGGAGCTAAAATAAGTATGTCACCCTTTCGGCTTTATCTTACTCCTGATTTCTAATCTTTACCTACAAGATTCTTATTCTTGTGGAATTTACAAACTCCCAGTCTGACTCTTGATATATCTGAGCATTACTTTTCTATTAACATTAGAAAACTGAACACATTCTCTTTCTTATCCTCTCTTCAGCATACTGACCTTAAACGCCAACTCCTGGGTCATAATCGTCCATGCAAAATGCTTGCCTACTTTGCCCATCATTTTTTAAAAACCAAAACTTACTGGGAAAATATTGAAAACAATATCAAGGTCATGAAAGTTGAACACATTGGAGAAAAGTTGATTTTGGAAATTTCCCCGGTATCTTGGTACATTAGCTTTTTGTGATATGAATCCGCTTTTCTAAAACCATGGGAAATGATCCAAAGTGAAACCAAACCTAACCTCAGATCCTCCCTGCAGCAAGGTAGTAATCTCAGGTGCTAAAGTCACCTAGGGAGTGTTTCCCGCCGCCAGGCTTTGTAGTTGCTATTCCTTCCACCTGAAATCCTCTTCCCTCAGACACATGCAGGCCTTGTCACTTTTGCTTTCATCACCTTTTTACTGAAACCTTCTCTTCTTCTTGGAGGCCTTCTTGGACCAATCAATCTCAAACTGGAACACTCACACAAGCACTTCCCATCTAGCTTCTCTGCTTTATTTCTGTTCTCTATCATTTACCAATATTGAACATTTCAGACATTTTACATTTTTATCCTGCTTGTTTTCCCCCACCTCTTCTGTTAAAATGTAAGCCCATAAAGGCAGACATCCTTGTCTCATTGTTGTATCTTCAGAAACTATGATAGTCTTCAGACTCAGTAGGTATTTGCTGAATGAAGAAATGAACATAAAATTCCAACAGACCAAACAAATTAGAAAGTAATTTTGAGTTTATTGAAACAGACTGATATCTTAAATATACATTTCTATAAAGCAAAATTAAAAATGAGGTAAATGTAATTGAAATAGCAGGATTGAATTTAGGGGAATTAATGTGTAATCAGAAATTTTCACTTCCCCTTTACTTTTACATACACATACATGGACACAAATATATTCAACTTGCAAATAAATCATTGCTTTCTAAGTGACCCTGTAATAGGAAGAGACATGCAGCTCATCCTTAATATCATCTCTACCAAGGTTCCATATGATATGAAATAGAGAAGAGTACTGATTTAATTAGGGGCACTTACAGAAAAGTAGTGTTTTCCAAATCCTCTCTATGCTTTAAGAACTAAATGAAATCATGTTTCTTCCATAAAACTACTGCCAACCACTCTAGTCTGCACACATCACTCCCTTCTTTACATTCATACTTTCAAGTTAAAACTGTTTGAGAACTGTTTTGTGCCAGGCAACACCCCAGTGAGGAAAAGACTCAGCTAAGGAGGAATCTCACGAGACCGAGTTTTGTTTAATCTAAATTTGCCATGACCATTTAAAAAAAGCTAATCTCAGTTTCTATTCACTTCCTCTTTCTCTTGTTATCTCTTGCACATATCACTATCCGACATACCACACATTTTATTCAGTTACCCTATTTACTGGCGGCTCTTGCACTAGCATGGGAAGCATGCTACGACACAGCATAGAGGATAAGTTCGTAAGTAGTCTGGCTCACACCACTATCACACAAATCCCAATGCTCCTGGGTCCCTCCCTTTCCTCCCCTCCTCAGACTCACAGTGCTGGGGCGCCTCACCTCAAAGGCCTGGCCAGGTGGTTTAGGGTATGGGCTCTGGCCCAAAAGCTGTGCAGGGGAGGCATCACCCCAGGCCAGAATGGGAGAGCTAACTGTGCATTAGCAACGATAGGTGTCTACACCTGAGGGACGGGGGCCAGTCATGTTACTGGGGCTCAAGGCCATGTTCTCATGGAGGACGCCGAAACCATTTTGGGATCCTCCAGTAGAAGAGACAGTGCCAACTGGGGGAGGCACTGTTAAGGCCAGAGAAGTGAAATCACTCCACCTTCCCCACTCCTGCCTTCCAGACCCTCAGTAGTGTTTCTGATGGCAAAACCCAGCCGAAAGTCACCTAAGAAACCCATGATGCAGGAGTCAAGCCCTGCTCCAAGATAAAACAGCAGAGCGAAAGGGCAGGGCAGATCTGAAGGACAACAGGCCTGGCAAGTGCAAACACCCAGCAAGGAAAAACTTGACAGAAGACACTTTTGAACATTAAATCAGTGAAGTTTCTTCTCTTTTCTTTTTAATATTCTGGAAACTTTCTGGAAAACTGGACCTGTGAATAGTTTAACTATGAAATGGTGATTCAAACATGGGAAAGAAAAGGCTTTACAAGAAATTTTCTGGCATATGGCTAGACTAGATATTTGCACTTAATCATGTGGATAAAAAGGAGGCTTGATTCAAAAGGGTACGTACAGTTGGTGGTGGGGGTAGTGGTAGAAGGGAGATGTTTATTGTAAAGTTTATTATCAGAGGGTAATTTAGAAATTGAGATAAAGAAAGAAACGTCCTATGGTTTGATAGCCTTTATTTTTTGCAGACCTCAATGTGACCCAACGAACAAATCTGTTTAGAGCAGTATTTATATTTTCTATGTAAGATAAATAAAGAAGAGATAGAAAATGATAGCACTAATTCAACTTTTTTAGGTGAAGTAGGAATAAAACCCAAATGTCCTTTATGCCCTCCTAAGAAGAAAATGCCCTCCAAAGAGAGGAGAGGGAGAGAGAGTGAGAGAATGAATATAAATATGAAAGAGAGAAATCTGGGAACACCATATCGAATGAGGACCCTCTGTAAATACTGAGGTTTGGTTAGTATTTTTCAAACTGCTTAATACTGCTGAATGGACATCTTTACATGACAAACACCAGATGGAAAAATCAGTTGAGAGTCACAAGCCGAGGATGATTTCATTACAAAATGATCATTTACTCATAATTATCTAGAAAAGCCCAAAACCCTACAGTGCTTTCATAATAACATTTGTGTTACTAAAATATAGCAAGAGTATACTTTTGCTGAAAGTTTACATTCTAATCTGCAGGACAAACTTAATTATTCTAATGTGATAAACACATAAAATGCCTGTCTAATTTTAAAATTGGAATTTCAATTTCCAGTAACACATTTCACCATGACACCATTTGCAGTTTTTCTCCTAAACTGCTGTCTACAAAAATACTGTAATAACATAGCTTTTCTGCTTAAACACATAACTGATCATCAAGAAAACAAAGTGATTTACTCTCATCCTTATGTAAATAAAAAGCTTATTTTTTCCTACATACTTGCATCTGACAATAAGATGCTTTAAGTATGTTTTAAGAGACTTTATAACAATAAAATGCTCTTAAAAAGTTTTAAGAGACTGAGACCAAAAAATCCATTTAGAAATACTGCTTTCAGTGACCACACAGCAGGCCTAAGGCTGCCTCATGACATGTTTGCATTGTTATTTGGTGATAAACAAAATAAAAAGATCTGTCATTGAAACTTAAATAAGTGAGATCAGTTGCATAAACTGCAACATTGTAAACTTTGGTACCGTACAGTCAGCCGCTTAAAGCGGCCCTTCCAGCAAAACACACTTGGATTGTTTTTCCAGACAGGAAAGATTAATAGCTGAAAATCATGACCTTTGACTTTTGACATAAATTCTAAGAAGTGAAATGCAATTGGAAACACTGGTGAAACCTTAAATTATTGCTATAGAGCGAAAGCATAACCATATATCTGCAATAACTAAACATATACACCCAATTTTGGGTCACAGATTTCCTCTCTAGCTTATACTACAGTATATCCAATGAATGTACAGTTTCATGTTTCATCCTCACTGTACTTCTACAAAGAAGAGCCTCAAATTGCTGAGTCCCTCGATAATGCAAATTGTTTACAAGTATGATTTCCAGAGAAAATAAACCTTTATAAATACAGAGAATTTGTTTCATCTGACATTTGAATAGCCCTTATTTAGAAATCACTTTGCACAGGCATTACTTCCTAATATTGCAATTCTGAACCTTCTTGAGGAACAGATACAGATGATTTCCATTATACATTTAAGTAGTTAAAATGAGAAAATTATCACAAAATCTTGGCATGTGTGTAAGTTCTTTGAAAGAAAAAAAATGTGTATCTTTTATTATGGACCATGACCTTTAGCAGTAATTTATCATAGTATCACTACTAAAACAAGAATGATTTTATAGCTTAATTATAAAATAATACAATATAATACATTATGATATCATTCATAATTCATTTATGATTATAATAAAATATCAGATATATGCAACTACCAGAAACAAGTCAAATCAGTAACTTTTTAACTCCCTCCAACCATGCTTCCAATAAAGGAATAATTAAATTAATACCTGTGTACCAAATGAGTTCTCAATAAAGAGTTAATGGCCCTTTTCCCTACAGTGTAAAACTGGAAATCCAAATGGTATTCAGTGGCACAGAAGCAGCTCATCAAGCTGCACTTTTTATATCCCTTTAGGAATAAGAGCTATCATATTATAAATTCTAGGGGAAAAAGATCCCAGGATGACAGAACTGATAAGTAACAAGCCATATACTGATGATTCAGATAAAAAGCTTCCTGTAAAACAATAAAACACCCTTTTTTCATAAATCCTATAATCCTGGCTAAATCTTTTCAATGAAACATGGACAGTATCTTAGTTTCTAAAAGAAAGGGGAAACACACACACACACACACACACACACACACACACACTCATTTAGTTCATCTTTAAGATCCTCATATTCTAACCCTGAAACATGACTCAGCCTTTGAACTTCAAATATCATGTCCATTTACTGGCTATGGGCACGTCTCCATCTTGAAAAAAGAAAACCTTAGAGGAATTTCTGTTTTTTGGCCTTCTCTTAAAATTTATCATTTGTTCACAAGAGCTTTAAGATAACTTATTATAATTCTCTTAGGGAAAAGAAAGAAATGTTTCATTGTTATTAATTTTAAATGTGCATGTCATTAATATTTATTTCAAGATGATGAGTTTTTAGAAAACAGAATTTGCATATCTTTTCTTGACTTTTAATTCAAGATGATATACTGAGGAAATGAATTAATCCCCTTTTCCTCCTGAGGCCTTTATGAATAAAAAAGACATGAAACATATAAAATTAAAAAACACAGAGAACCAAAGAGGACAGGTGGTTATCAACATCATCATAGATATTCCAACAAGGTTTGGGGAGACCGAAAGTAGACAGAAGTGTGTAAATCAATGAGCAGAGCAGAATTTGCTACAAAAAGTCTCTCATCTGGGAGATGAGAGTCAATGTTTCTGCCAGACCACTACAGTGGCTTTGCGCTCAGGGGCAGAGATGACATGGAAGGAGAATGATCATCTAAGAGTCAGTATTTAAGATGGTTGTGTCAAGCATAGTGCTTCCAGGTAGCCTATATGTGTTTGTGGGGGGGGAAAAAAAAGAAAACCAAGACATTCTTTTTTTTTTTTTTTTTTAAGAAATTAAATGAGATATCTGGAGAGAGCAGCAGTAAGGCTGCTGTGTATACTGAAGTTCTGAATACAGTTCTGATTATTTTGACATGTGACATCTAATCACATACCAAGCACCTTGCTTGGTAAATCTTTGATGAGCCTGACCGTTGACCCACCTTACTCATATGAACAAGTCTTATAGCATATTGAAGGGAGGGGCATGAATAGAACTATTTGCATGTTTGCAAATTTGCCAAAGAAACCCATATCTGCTAACCATTCTTTTTTCTTAAATATGAACAGGTAAATAAGATCGCCAAATGAGTGAAAAATCAACAGCATCAAAGAGAAACACCAAGATAAATAGAAAAGATGATTATGAAGCTAAAAAAGATAAGTAATTCAGTAAACAAAAGAGGAGCAAACAGCAAAAACCTCTCTTACATAAACAGAGAAATCAGAGGTGATATTAGGTTAATGTAACAAAAACACAATGCTATGTGAAAGGAAAGCAAAAATGTTAGAGAATACAATTCATGTGCTTAGGTGATTAGATATTAAAAATTTGATTTAAAAAGGAGGAGGAAAAGGGCACAGGGTACTCTGTCCCATTCGGTAGGACTGAAAGATTAACAAAAACTGTGAGAGAAAAAGGTAGGCACAGAGCATCAATGTCCTACTAAAAAGAGTTCTAGAAAAAGAAAATTGAAAAAAAAAATCTGAGAAGAAATTATCCAGTCATCAGAAGAATAATAGCAGAGAATTTAAGTTAGAAGTCTTTAGAGTTAATAGATTTTGATAATTCAAATGCCCAGTCCTCAATGAATTTTTTTCAACTAACCTTGTGAAAATTTAAGAACTCCAAAGATAAAGGTACTGCAATTTTCTGAATAAATAAAACAGCTTATTAAAACAAATAAAACTGGGGCGCTGGGTGGCTCAGTCGTTAAGCGTCTGCCTTCAGCTCAGGTCGTGATCCCAGGGTCCTGGGATTGAGCCCCGCATCGGGCTCCCTGCTCTGCAGGAAGCCTGCTTCTCCCTCTCCCACTCTCCTTGATTGTGTTCCCTCTCTCGCTGTGTCTCTCTCCGTCAAATAAATAAAATCTTTAAAAAAACAAACAAACAAATAAAACTAAGACTGGAATTGGAATTCTCCTCAGCAATACCAGCTTATAAAAGAATAAAGAATCGTAGGAGAAAACATGTTTTTGATTTAGAACTCTAGGTCATGACAAACTGTTACTCAAATGTGAGGGCTAAAGAAAGGCAATTCAGCTCCCATATATCCTTTACTGGACAGAAAAAAATATTTGATAAATCATAAAAGGAAAATATTGGATCCCAGGAAGGGAGGCTATGATCCAGGCAATCCTCTAATACAAGTCTGGGCCGATGGCTATATGTCAAGTCTAAAAATGAGCTGGTCCAAATTAGAGGCCTCCATGAAAAAAAAAGGGGGGGAGCTTTAAGAAAGACAATTGCATAAAAAGATGGAAACTTTAAGATTTTGATAAATGCACATAGAGAAAGACAAAGTTTTCAAGAAAATAAAACAGATGACAAAATAGTATGGTCCAGATGTAAGCCCAAATAAAATGCACCATGATTCTTGGTTCTTGAATGGTGTGTAGAAAATAAGAATCCAGGTGATTTTGATTCTAGAAATATTTTTTTTTTCTTTAAGTGTTCCCAGCATCATGGCATTAGATCTTTAAGGAAGGAAATTTCATCCTATTTTCTCTGGCAGTGAACAATATTCACACTGTCATAATAATATAAACACTGTAAATTGGTTTCCAACTTTAAAAATCAACCAATGGACAAAAATTGCAAGAATTGCTTGGGTGTGAAGAAGAGAATGTACTAACCAGCTTAATAAGTTAATCAGAAAAATGAGAAAGAGGAAAGGTGGAGAGAAAAGTAGTTAAACTACTGACTGGGATTGCTGGTTTGATAAGTAGAAGTGTATGTAAATCATTCAAAGTTACAAGGTAACGGATGGAAGTTCTCAAAGTAATGATAAAACTGTCAAACTTTGGGAGGCGACTGGGGGAGGGAAGATGAAATAGAGTGAAGTAAATTCTATCTTTCCTAGGAAGCAAACAGACATTGTCTCAAGTTGGAAATTAAGAAATGGAGATATAAACATACCTAGTGTTAGGACGATAGCCTATAGGAGAATGAAAACAGAAATGGTCAGAAAATTGGTCCTGGGGATTGAGGGGGGGAATAAGAAAAAAATAGTTGGAGGATTGTTTCTCATTAGGAACCCTTTTATACCCTTTAGGTGATTTCTTATAATGCACACATAACCATGATAAAATTTCAAAATAAAAATAAAGCTAACTTCTTTTATAGCCCTTTCAACCAGCTTTCAAGGACCGAAGCAAAAATACTTTTTATTCTGAAAAATAGTGTACCAATTAAAAAAGTGTTTTTTTGTTTTTTGTTTTTTTTGTAAAAGCAAGCATCATCTCCAACTAAAAAGCATATACTACTTCAACTACACACTTGTTTCAGAATGTAAAAGAGGATCTTACCTTAGGAACCCTGAATTTAGCTACAAGTGTAATTTGTTTGAATGTTTGGATGCGTGATTGAAGCACTTCATTTTTTTTCAAAGTCTAGTTGCATATGTCTAACTTTTTAAGCGAAACTAAGTAAAGTATTATATTATCTGAAATCCTTTCACTGTACAAATCTTCTTCCTTAATTGATAGAGGAGGTTGTGATGGTTCCCAAGGACTTGTAATTATTTCCAGTATCTCTAATTTGTGAATTAAAGATGATTTGTGAGATAGATGAGCCAACTTGGCATAACAGGTCAAAAATGTACTCCTTTTGGGGCGCCTGGGTGGCTCAGTCGTTAAGCGTCTGCCTTCAGCTCAGGTCATGATCCCAGGGTCCTGGGATAGAGCCCCGCATGGGGCTCCCTGCTTGGCGGGAAGCCTGCTTTTCCCTCTCCCACTCCCCCTGCTTGTGTTCCCTCTCTCGCTGTGTCTCTCTCTGTAAAAAAAATAAATAAAATCTTAAAAAAAAAAAAATGTACCCCTTTCAAAGCTGCTAAAAGAAGAATTGAGTAAATACATGCACTGTCCACATTGAGCATGCCCACGTCCATGGTCTTTGGATCAGTAACATAGTGCTAAGTGAATGAGCAAATTTTCAAATAAGCAGAATATATAAACATTGTGCCATATTTCTTTTTAAAGTTAGCAAAGACCAGGCATTGACTCATGTTCTTGGTATACTATTAACTCCTTCAAACTAAGGGCCAATCCGAGCTGGATCCATATAAATGATTCCAAGAATCATCCTAACTATGATGTTTGGTCAAATTTATTGGTCTGACATGTGATACGATGAGTGTTACCAATTCATCTCTACTTCTTCCTGATTTCACCAATGGTTAGATGAAATAGGGTTCATGTATGTGTTGACTATTGTCCTATTATAAATATATAATGGTCCTATTATATATTTACCAAGGTCCTATCAATCTGCTGCAATGAATGTGGAATCCACATATGAGATGGTCTTGAGAACTTACAAAGTTGATCCAAGTTGCATAAAAACTAATGTTTTGCAGAGTAGAGATGCTCAGTGCACTTTTGTACTATTTAAAGAATGATTTTGAAAAAAATATAATCTATTCGTATGTTTTGAGGAAGAAACATTTTAAAAGATGAATTTATCCTCTATTAAATTAAATTGTTTGGATGATTCCATACTTAACATGATGTAAAGATGTTAGCAAGACCATTTCAAACACAAAGGATTCTCAAATATGGTGTCCCCTTTTTGGACTCCAGATACAAGTCTATGCAGATGCTTGGGAGGCACAGATTAGATTTAGAATTCCAGTTCAGAAATCCAGATTCTTTTTTCTTCAGAAATGTCCACAGAGTAATGGGAAGGCATTTCTAGTATATAACTGCCACTCCCATGTTTGGGTAAATCACCAAGGACCAGGACATCTGAATCAGGGTTATAAAATAGGAGGGATTATAAAAGTGGTCAATAGTTTGCAGTTTGCCAAGGACAGTGGTATGCATTTTGCCTGCTTTATCTCATTTAATCCTCTCTACAAACCTCTGAGGTGGGCGTAGTTTACGCATTTCACACTTCAGGGAAAAGGGTCACAGACTGGCAAGTGACTTACCCAAAGGACATACATAGCTAATGACTGTCTGGAATAGGATTTGAATTGAGGCCTTCCGGCTACAGAGTACACGGTCTCTTCTGCTTAGGCTATTTCTAGACAAATGTACCAGGAACAGAATTTTTCTCACCAAAAGATCTTTTTTTTTTTCACTCTAGGGCATAAGATTTCATATAATGAAAAAGTATTTCTCATACGCTTGACATGAAAAACTGAGTAAACGTTATTGTTATTGCTAGAAAAAAATCTATAGAATCTTGACTACTGATTTCCTTTGCCTGAAAAATCTTCCTCCTTCTATCTATCTATCTATCTATCTCTATATATAGATAGATATATATATGGCATACCGCTCGCAAGTTTCTTTCTAAATGTCACCAGATCAGAGTGGCCTTTATGGAAATCAGTACATAAAATATCGTTCTTCTGCCTCTAGCTCTCTATTCCCTTAATTTTATTTTTCTTCATAGCACTTTACCATATTTAACGCCATCTGATATACTACACATTAATTTGTTGTTGTTTCTTTGCTGTGTAGTCCCGCTAGAGGGTAAGCTCCAGGAGACAGGAGTTGCCTGTTTTGTTCACTGATCTATTGTGAGTACATGGAACAGTTGGTGACTGGCAATCAGCTGGTGCTCAATAAAGATATCTTGAACTAAAAAGATTTTAAGCCTTATGTTACCACCTGGATAGAAAATAGTTATTTCCGCAGTTGAACAGCTACGGACTACAGCTTTACACCAAACCAGACGTTGATACCGAGTGGACATGGCCGAGAGAATGTGGAAGGATCACCACAATGTATCAGAAGTCTTGGAAGGAAATATTCAAAGACTAAACCCAAAAAAGGCATACAAGGGGAGCATGAGGTGAACCATTTTTACAATAAAGGTCTTCTCTGTGCATTTTGGGTTGCAATAACCAGCAACATAATATTTGCATTATCACATCTATATAAAAATGTATTTGGGGCGCCTGGATATCTCAGTCCGTGAAGCCTCTGACTCTTGGTTTTGGTTCAGGTCATGATAACCTGGGTCCTGAGATCAAGCCCTGCCTCAGGCTCTGTGCTCAGCGCCCAGTTGGCTTGAGATTCTCTCTCCCTCTTCCTCCCTCTCTGCCCCTCCCCCCGCTCACACTAACTCCTGCTCTCACTCTCTAAAATAAATAAATAAATAAAATCTTTTTAAAAATGTATCTTAAATCTTTATTATATTAAGACAAGGATCTATCTCAGTACCAGCCTAATACTAAATATGTTATTTTCCATCCTGTTGCCCACTCTTTTCTTAGAATTTGTTGTATTTTATACTTAGCACTGAAGGTTTCTTAGAACATCCTCCTATAATGCAAAGCAATACTCCATGCAATTTGCCTTTGCACTGATATGTTTTCAATGTCTAAAATATTGGGAATACATTGAAAGCCTGTGTTGACTATATCGGCGCAACAGATAAGGCTACTGGGAAAGCAGGCTTTTTGTTTTTTCATACATGTGTTATACAGCAATGGTGCAAGGAGGACATAATTTCTTACACAGTATAAACTAAAGGAGTTGAAAGGAACACTACTTTATGGTAGGACTTTAAGTAGTATAAACGTAACTAAGATTTCTGTTTCATCCCATTTGCCCAATTTGATCAACTGGTGAAATTTACTAGCTGATCGGAGAGCTAAGAAAGAGTAATTATTATTATTAACAGCAAGAAGAGAGTTTCAGAGAAACTAAACAAAATAAAACACACTTTAAATTAATTTGATGTTGCTCTAGAGTCTGGAAAAGTAAGGGGTGTATATTTTTGCTGGCTAAAAAATGAGACAAAACACAACCTTCCTCAGTCAATTGCATTATAAAACAGAATATATATAGTAACATTAAGAGGCTAATACATGCTACATAAATTAGAATCACGTTGTTACATGGCACCACAATCCAAAACCTTACAGCAAAACTAAAGGTAAATGACTGAAATCTACGAGAGTTGAGGTGAAGAATTACATGGTGAGATTCTCAGCAGATACTTTGTCTCCTCAGAAGTTGTGTTTCCGTTCCTACTGTTAGGACCAGAACAAAGTAGGTGTGTAGCAAATATGCAGTGTGTGAATGATGAGGGTCAGCTGCTGTAGTCATACCTCTCATCTCATAAGCACAGTTTCAGTGTGCCCTGGGAAGTCAGACTGCCTGGGTTCCACTCCCCAACTCAGGATTTATTATGATTAACTGTGTTACTCGGTTTATTCGTATGCAAAAAAGAGACTATAATAGTTCCTACCGCCTAGGGTGCTGGGAGAATTACATTAAAAAAAAAAAAAAATCCAAGCAATGTTCTAAATCCACACCAGGCACATAGTAAGGTTAAACGTCATACTCAACGCCAAATATTCTCAGCCCATTATGAGTATATTGTGTACTCCATTTTTTTTTTAATTATAGTAGTTAATGAATTTGTTTTGGTACTGACATCTTTGTCCTCCTATATAGGAACATGCTTGGAAACTCCAAAAGCATGCCTTACATACATTTTTGTTTACACATTTGTCTGCATGGGCATTCTCTTCCCATAATCTCTTTTAGAACTGGTGCTATATCTATTTTTATTGCCACTTGACTCCTTGATGACCCAGTGTCAAATATGTAGTGACAAAATTCTGGAGGAGTGGCAAATTTCAATTTTATCTACTTTGTTGGTAAATGTCCATCTATGACTCTAGTTAAGTAGGATGTAACTAATCCTTACAGATGTGTTTTTTCGTTTTTTGCTAAACTTTTCTCATCTATTCTCAATTTCCATTGCTATTCCCATGTTTCTATCTTTTTTTTAAAAAGACTTTATTTGAGAGAGAGCACACGCAGAGCGAGAGCAAGAGAGAGAGAGAGAGAGGGACAGAGCCTGAATGGGGGAGGGGCAGAGGGAGAAGCGGACTCCCCATTGAACAGGGAGCCCAATGTGGGGCTTGTGGGACTCATCCCAGCTGGGATCGTGACCTGAGCCGAAGGCAGACACTTAACTGTCTGAGCCACCCAGGCGCCCCTCTATCTCTTTTTTCTTCATTCATTCCATTAATTTCTCCACACACATTGGCTGAACACAAATATTATCTTATCAAGCCATAAATCAAGACACATCAGGAATTTTCCATTTCTCTAAAGAAAAACACCAAAATACTTAATACTTAATACCCTGCAGGGTATTAAGTCTACACCTTTCCAGTTTTTCTGGATTCTTCTAAAACAGGGTGTCCATTGCTTTCTACTCTTCGCCTCAATGACCCCTCCCCCTTTCAACTTCTCCAATATGCTGCCTTCCTTTACGCCACAGGGAAGGGCTCTTCCTTCTTTCTGATTCTCTCATAGCCCCTTTCTTCCTCTTACTACAAGGTTGGATCCCATAAAACAAGGAGTGGGAACACTCTGCACTTCTCTTTTAAATATGTTACATTTATTTTATACTTAGTGTATTACATTTTATTAGAAAGATACCATCAATGTAAGACACACTGTTACTGCAAGCACTCACCAAGAAAGAGAAAACACAACCAGTTATAATTTCAAGACTCTGAATTATAAGATACATCTCAATTTCAGAGATGTCAAAATGGAAAAAATGCACATTAGAAATAATGAAATATGGTGTTTTTGTAATTAAGTGATTGCTATTGATTGCTTCTGTAGGACTGGAATGTCCATGAAGGCAGCAACTGTTTTTATTTTTGTAATGACATTTTATATTCATTTCCTGCCATGTACTAGTAGTTAAAAAAATGTACTGAGTATCTGACTATATATGTCAGATAGCATGTTAATTGCTTTTGTCCTTTTACCTGAAATGTAAACACTTCCAAATACTTTCTAAATACCTTCATTTTATTTATAAATTCCTTGAGGGAATGTATATGCCATTTACTTGTGTTTATTTATACCACACCAGCTAAATAATATATTTCATATGCCAGATCTTTATTAGCTGCTTTAAATTTTTCTGAAATAATGCGAGGTAAAAAATAAGCACATCGATAATCATTGCATAGTAAATTTTAATAAATGCATTGCAAATTTGAAGTGCATTTTTTGCCCAAACAAACCACTTGCCAAACTAAACATATTCCAGATATTTTTTTTAACCAATTTTCATATAACTGTCAAATTATATCACCATATTCCTGGTCAATTAGAATTCTAAACATTAAGTACTTTTCACTTTTTTCTTTTACCTAAGCTCCTATTCAGTCAATAATTATGTTCAAACATGATGTTTCTTGAAAATATTTCTCTTATCTGTCTCTTCCTCTTCATCACTCCTCCCCTTTACAAATGCTCAAATTCTCACACAATTTTGAAGGTTTTGATCTCTGATCCACAGATTGTGTCAATTCATAACCATTCTTTTAACCACTTCAGTTGGAACTTTCTTAGAAGTCAATTTCAATGTGCTATTCTCCTGCTAGGGAAAAATTCCTGAAGTCTCATATCTAATGTCATGAAATCTAAACAGCTCTTGATGATTTTCAATGTCTTCCAAGTGGTCTTTTCTCTAGTAGACACCTTCCACTAATCAAGAGAGTATGTTTACCAACATGTACCTCTTTTTCCTGTATCTATACCTTCACTCCTACCTAAAACACATGTTCTTTTCTTCCTTTTAAAATCCTTAAAGGCACAGATTTATGTCTTCCTCCTGCAAGAGATATTCTCTGCCCTCTACCACACTCACTTCAATCTTCTCGGAATGTCCAGAGTACAAATCTTACTCCATCATATGCATTATCTTTAAAAAAATGTCTTTTATATCCATTCACACCCATGATCATAATAGAGATTGCCATCATTCCCATGAGAACCCATCCACAATCTCAGTCCGAGCACTCATCCCTGAAAGCATCACATCCCAGATTTCAGCTATCTCTCATTCATATTCTTCTCCAACCATTGTTCAACTCCACTGGAATCTAAAATCCATTAGTTCCACCAATTTTTCATAGGCCAACACTTTGTTTCTGTGTTAATTCCCTACCTTACTCTATTAAATTCCACAATTTGTCTTTATAATTTACCCTGAGAATATACTCTTGTCTTAATTTTCCTCATAATACTCATCTGGAAAAAAAACCCAAACCTGACTAAATCCAAATCCCTGCCAAATTCTTGTGTAGTAGACTAAATAGGTCCATATATTGCCCCCAGTAAAGGTAGAGTCTAATTTTCCTTCCCTTGAGAGAATCTCGGATGATGATCTCTCTGGTTTACTTGACCAACAGAAGTGTCATTCTTAGTCTTCTAAGGCTAGGTCACAGGAAATTTTGCAGCTTTTACCTAGGTGTCTTGGAATACTTGCTCTTAGAAGCCAGCTGCCAAATCTGACTCTTGGTTTTGGCTCAGGTCGTGATATCAGAGTCGTGAGATCGAGCCCGATGTTGGGTTCCACACTCAACATAGAGTCTGCTTGGACTTTCTCTCCCTCCCCCTCTGCCCCTCTGCCCTGTGCTTGTTCTATCTCTTTCTCTTTCTCAAGAAAATTAAATCTTAAAAAAAAGAAGAAGAAGAAGAAGAAGCCAGCTGCCACACTGTGGGAAAGCCCAAGTAATTCTGTGGAGAAGCCCACATGGAGAGGAACCTAGGACCCCGCCATCAGCCCGCTGAGTTCCTGGCAGGCTGGTAGCATCAACTTGCCAGTCTTGAGTAAACCACTTTGGAAATGGATCCTTTAATTCCAGTCAAACCACCACAGCTCAATATTTCTGAAAGTATGAACAGAAATGAGCAATATTTTCTGAGGTCTGCTCAAAATTTCAGGTCTGTGAGCAAAAAAAAATGATTGTTGTGGTTTTAGATTGCTGTGGATTTAAGCCATTAAGTATTGAAGTGGTTGTTAGGTACCAATTGTTAATCAAAACACTTTACCTACATGCATGCAGATTAACATCACTAGGAAAAAAAACCCACACAATCATACTGACTGACTTTGATGTAAATTCTTCTCACAAAACTCAAGCAGCTCTTAAGGGTTTCTAGCAGTCATATGATATGGTCCTATCTGCTCACTTTCTCAAGCTCTTAGTAGACTATAGCTCTCTCTCTCTCCTCAAATTTATTTTTTTATTTATTTTTTAAAAGGTTTTATTTATTTATTTGACAGAAAGAGACACAGCGAGAGAGGGAACGCAAGCAGTGGGAGAGGGAGAAGCAGGCTTCCCGTGGAGCAGGGAGCCCGATGCAGGGCTCGATCCCAGGACCCTGGGATCACGATCTGAGCTGAAGGCAGATGCTTAACGACTGAGCCACCCAGGCGCCTCTCTCCTCAAATTTAAAACATCTGTCTCTTTTTCCTTAGCTGATAACTTTGTTTGCTAGTTTCTGATAAAGGAAAAGCAATTAGGATATAATTTCCACAAGCTCTTACCTTCGCTTCCACCTCCTACCTGCTTCCAGAACAAAATTATTTTCATCCTATTCCTTTCCCTAGTCCTCCTCAGTCTGCTTTCTTCTTCCACCCCATCTCCTCAAACTTGTATCTTTCTAGTACCTCAAGGATAAATCTATGGAACCTTTTTTTCTATACTCACTCTTCACTACACTCACTCCTTTGGTGTTCTCATTCAATCTTATGGTTTCAAATGCCAAATGACACAGCTTAATTTACATCTCCATCCTTGACCTATCCCCTAAATTGCAGCCTATTGGACTATATGCATGGTCTACTTAACATCTTCACTTTGATACCAAACCTACAGCTAAGACATAACATACTTTACTTCAAACTCTTCATAATATTCTTCCCCAAACCTACTGTACTAGCTTGTCCCATCTCAACTGATTAAAAATTCTCTTCCCAGTACCTCAGGCCTAACAACCTTGCCATAATCTGTGACTACACATTCTTTCCTGCCCAGTAAGGAATCCAACAGCAAATCTTGTTGGCTTGATTATAAAAATATACCCAGAATTTCACTGTGTCTGCCTATGTATACAGCCACCACTCTGTCTTAAGTTATCATCTTTATCTCCTCATCGGTCTCTGTGTTTCCTGTAATAGGGCTGTTGGTGAGGGGTTAGGTGGAAGGCAATGTTATACTCAACACAGCAGGCTGTGTAATCCTTATAAAACTGTTAAGTCAGATCAGATCCCCAGATCAATCTTTCTTCCAACACCCTCCAATGACTCTAATTCACTCAGTAAGACCAAGTCCTAAAATGCCCACGTAGACCATATGATCGGCCCCCTCTGACTCATATCCCACTTAAGCTTCCCTTTACTCACTCACTTCTAGTTATATTGACCTCCATGCTTCCCCCAGAATTTTCCAGCCAAGTTCTCACTCATGGGCTTTTGTTTTTGCTAGTTTCTATTCAACTTGGAATCTTTCACTTGCTGTTGGCTTCCTCAGCTTCTTTAGGTCTTTGTTCAAATGTAAATTACTGATCACCCTATTTAAAATTGGAACATCCTCAGCCCTGCTCTCTCTAGCACCCTTCAGAGACTAGTTTTCTCTATAACCTTCATCCCTGACTGGTATTAAATATTCGATTTTATTGTTTGTCTCCCAAATCTAGAAACTAAGCACCATCTTTTCTTTAGTCTGTTGTATTTACTGCCAGATACCTATCATGCAGAGCAGTGAAGATGCACAAAGGTATCTATCTGCCTGATAACGAATGGACATGTATCAGTGTTGCTTTCTTCCTAATTAGAAATCAAGCTCCACAAGGACTGGTCCTATGCCACACGCTTCACCAGTACCCTCACGATACCTAGCACA
This sequence comes from Neomonachus schauinslandi, assembly GCF_002201575.2. Lineage (NCBI taxonomy): Eukaryota > Metazoa > Chordata > Mammalia > Carnivora > Phocidae > Neomonachus > Neomonachus schauinslandi. The sequence continues at coordinate 110,646,555 of NC_058405.1, forward strand.
CATTTAAGGATAAGGTAGCTTTATAAAACACTTGATGACTGATCACAATTAAGCAAATGTTGCTCAGCAAATTACTAGGGCCCACAGGATGTTATTAATAGGCTTGAAACTATTTAGTACTGCATCAGTGCTCATTTCCAAGCAAAATTATTGTCCAGAACACAAAGGATGCTGTCTGATGAAACATTTCTCAAATTAATCCCAAGACTATGTGAGTATACAAAGTAATAAAGGTGAATTTCATTTCAAAAATTAAAAAAAAATTCACACTTTTTACTAAAACAATGTGAGATTATGCCCATTTAATTGAATCACCGTGACTTAAATATTTGACAAACTAAAAATACTGAGTAATTTGTAAACACATGAAGACTAGGGCTCCTACTTGTTTCTAAAACTTTCCATCACTTGGATTTGGATCATAAATACTATAGGAAATTATAATCCCCAAAAGTATGTATCACTATGTACCTATCAAAAAATAGGTGCGTTTGAAATAAGAATTGAGCATTCATGGATACTTTAATTTTTTTAAAGAATTCAAAAGTTTCCTGTGTTCAACTTCTGAGTACCCTTGGGCAAATATAATTTATTTCTTCAGGTCCACACTTTTATAGAAACAGGAAATGAACATGATGGAAGGAATAGAGTTTGTTAGAGTGCAGAAAGGTTGATCTAAGATCACAGAAAAATAGTAATAATAACTACTAACATGTAAGCCATAAATACAAATGTTTCTCATTTAATGTTCACAACAATGTAGAAGAAAGTACTATTACTATCCCAGAAGCACTGAGAGTATATGTACCTCAGTGGAATATAAATCTAGATGGTAGGCTCCAGAGAGATTGATCTTAAATACTGGACTATGTTGTTTCTCTAACGTTAAACACACACGCGGGTGGCTGGGTGGCTCAGTTGTTAAGCATCTGCCTTCGGCTCAGGTCATGATCCCAGGGTCCTGGGATTGAGTCCCACATCGGGTTCCCTCCTCAGTGGTAAGCCTGCTCTCCCTCTCCCCCTCCTGCTGCTTGTGTTCCTGCTCTCGCTATGTCTGTCTCTGTCAAATAAATAAATAAAATCTTTAAAAAAAAAAAAACACACACACGCAACACAACACACCCCACACAGATGTGAACACACAAACATATCATTCCTAGGAGTAAATAAAAGATATTCATGTATTTTTTCCCACTTGCAGAGTTCATTTTAGGAAGGGCAGAAATGGGTCAGAAATGGCCCGTGCCCTGCAGGATGCTTTCCATCCATCACCACGCACGCACTGTGTGTCAGTGGCCCCTTCAGTCATCATCAGAGCTGAAAGCCCCCTCACAGTTACAAATGCTCCTGGGATGGGAATACAGTAAAGCCCCAAGGGGGGGTGATTAGGCCATTTCCCCATTTCGTATCCCAAAATTACCCAAACAAAATTTATAAGTCAACGTGAGTCTGTCTTCATTTTTAAAAACTAGGGAAAGCAAAGATTTCCCAACTTCCAGCATTACTACTACTCATTGTTAAATAATCCTCACAGCTAGGAATCCCCCTTTTTTCTCTATCGAGTTCATCCTACTACAGCTCATATTTCCTTCTCCTCTATTTTTATTGAGATGTAAAAAAAAAAAGATGAATATTGCCCTTTCATGAATTTCACACTCATACCACACTATCTAATCTGTGCATCTATTGTAAATACATATTTCATATGAAAACTTTCTATAACCCATCATCCCTCTCTCAAAAAATAAACAGTTGATGAGAATACAGAATAGAATTATATTTGCAATTAAGCATCAATTCAATTAGGTGAGTGGGGTCTGGAAAGAAATATAGTTTCTTTAACAAACCACCTCAAACTGTGCTTAAAACAGATTGGGCTGACAGCTCTCACAACCTTAGTGTCTCCTCCAAGATTTACAATGGCATAGCTCCCCTTTTTAGCAAATTAAACCTTATGTCAAGGCTTCAGATTAAATCCAAACCCCTTCTTTCTCTGCAGAAGGAACAAATTGGCCCCACATGGCGGTGGTAAGGAGAGCTGATAAGAAACAGTGAAGCGAGAGCTCCCCAACCTGGAAGGCGTCACATGGCCGAATCAACCTGGATAAACAGTCAACTCCACTTAAGGTTTTACATAAAAAGCCTTGTAAAATACAGAGAATTTAAATATAAGAAATGTTTTTTATACCACACAAATCTGACTGGGTGCCAAAATTTTACATTTCTGTGCTGTGCAAGCACTTTATGGGGAATGTGCTTTTTATTCCATTTTTACATGTTTGTTATGGGTCTGTTTTGCAAAGATTGCTCCAAGCCTAGGTAATAAAAATAAAAAATGCACACAAATGGCCATGATTAACGCATAGAGCAATCTATGCTTCTATATGTATGAAATGCATAATAGCCCTCTCTGGATATTTCACATTTCAATATAGCAAAATGTGTGTAGGTTGCTCTAGGATTCACATATTCATTGTAACAGCAGATCTCACTGTGGAATTATCCTAAAAGTCCTAGAACACAAATTTCTTAGTTTTACAGTTACTTTGCCAGGAAAATATTGTGAGTCTGTTTCTTATACGTTACTTGGCATTAATGTCTATATTAAGAATGGACAGGAATTGCTTCTCCATAGGAATCTGAGGATGTGGCACATGTACGAAAAGTTTCTGAATATGTTATTAGATTATTATCTTAAAATGAGTTGTAGTATATTGGTCACTACCCAAATAGCACTGTCTGATTTTAGAGGACACTTTGATTACCAAATTAGTATGATGCTTTCCAGTGAAAGTGGAACAAAATCTGGTTCAAGACACTCTGTAACCAGTGGGTGATGTGGTGAATTTCCTGATGAGCCATTACTTTTTAGAGGGTTCTGTTTTCAGGACACATTTCTAAATGAGTGCATTTTTTTCACTCATGGTAGGGATAAGAGGGTGAGATAGGCAAGCTCTTCACAGAAAACCTGAGGTAGAAAAAAATTAAACAAAACAGCTTGACATGTTTATGTTTGTCCAGGTTGGGTACTCACAATTCTAGGGGACCGTCATTCATATGTGTTGTCACCATAGATTTAAATGTTTTTCAAGCATCTCCTGAAAAAGCGGCTTTTTGGGGGTGCCTGTTGGTACTGTTTGGGCTAGAGAAGGCAGGCATTTCAGAAGTGAGAGAGACACCTATCCTTATAATGAAGGAATGGAAGGTGAGGAGATGAAATCAGAGCATGAAAATTATGTCTTTCGTTTGTTTGCTTTTCTATGTTTTAAATGATCTGAGCAGATACCCTCACTGGTACTTTTGGATTTTGAGTTAAATTGTAAGAAACTAGTATGGAAAGATGGGTGTTTAGGAAATAAGATATAGAAACAGAAAGAGGCTTTCAGCATATTATCAAAATGAATTCTTACCCAGTTTCTGACTTCTTTCGGATTCTTTTGGTTTTCATTCGTAATTAAATTCCGGGTTTAGTTTATCCCAGCTCCATAACTGGCAGCATATTATGAAGAATATACCAGTTGCCAGTTTATTTTGCAGCTATTGGGTTTGGAATTACACATGGATTTATATAAAAGTGTTGTTCTCGTTGTTGTGTTCTAGCATGGTCTAAATTCAACTTCAGTTTCACAAACTCTCGGATGGAAAGCAACATCAGGTTTATTTTACTGGGGAATTTTTTTGATTCTTAATAAATAACTAGTAAGATGTTTGGGGAAAATGAAAAGAAACCTGATTCAGCTCAAAACATGCAATTTCATGTTTATGTACAAACACACACACACAAACACACAAAAGAACATATGCCCTGTTAGGAAAAATAATTCAGTGATGATATATTTGTTGTGGTCCACATCTTAAATCAGCAACAAAGAAGTCATCCTTTGGTTCGCATCAATTTCTGAATCGTCCCTGAACAAGTTACCCTGCAATTTCTTCCAGTCATTCCAGGGAATCCTGTGATTGAAACTGTCAGGAGTTCTGTGAACGATTATTTTCCATGGCTCCACAGCCCTGCATTCACCAAGCCAATTTTTTTTTCCCTCTAATATTGGATCAGTTCTTTAACATATGAACCACAACTGCCTTAGAGGATCCATTTCAGTATCGATCATAAGTTGGAATGGGAGCAAAATAAAGTTTTTGCCCCAGTTTCTTCTTTGTATATAAGCTGGATAAATTCTTCTAAGAACTTCCTCTCTTAGCAAGAAGGTAAACAATCACACACCTAGAGAATGAACCCTTTACATTCCAATTAATTGGGTGGTAAAATGTAAGAGGATGTATCCTCTAACAGTATGAAGAACAGGACATCAAGAGAAAAGCCAGAAAGTGTGAAATTATGAATGAGGTACACCGTCTGCTGTTTCAGCTGGTTTTCCTCTGGTTGTTCCTCCGAAACATAAAATTTCTATGTCGGACCAACACAGTGCACTGGCAGAAAAACTGTTGGTTCAGTAAATCTCAGTTTTGGAACAGATTCTCATTTGACAACCGCATCATTTCAGCTCATTTTAATTCTGTCACTTTTTGCTTCCTTCAAACCAAACGCAGGCCCTTAGATTTCTTAGTGTTGCCAAAGTCTGTTACTTCTAACCAGACATTATCTGCTGGTTTTCAAAGTGCAGTGAGTGACTGCTTACTTGGCCTTTATGGATCTGGGAAGAAGTCCTCTGAGAATAGAAAACTCCTTTAGGTTTGTATCCATTGTTTGGAGTACATAAAACAAATATTATTTAAGAATAACCACAAAGAATGTATTCCTCTGTAAGATTTCAGGAAGTGAAATATATGTTGGAGTGTAAAGACTCCTACTTTCTGAAGGCAGGCATATCTGTGAAGGAAAATTTGCATAGAATTTTCCCTAAAACTAATTGTTTTGAATAAAATCTTCAAACTTTATTGTTATCCATTAGTTGTGAAGTTGGGTTTTATGTTTCACAGGATTTTAAAAAATTACTTGTTTATTTTTTGCCTCAAGCCACAAAATAAGCTAATGCTGTCAACAAAAGGCTAAAAAGAAATACAATTTAGGAATTCCTAAAGAGTTACCTGGGTAAGAGTCTCTGTGAGTTTAACTTTCTAATAAAACTGTAATTTGTCAAAATATATTTTTAAATTGATATATCTATTATTATAACTGCAAGTATAATTTTCCACTTACAAAATATCTTGATAAAATGTACAATTCAATAATATTGCTTTATTATTACAATAAAATATTTTCAAATGTTCTACTTTTAAATACATGCCCTGTATTCCCCATTTTACAGATGGAAAAATACCAATTATTTCAATGCATTTACCAGAACAACAGAGTTTTAAGTACAATCAGAGCGACAAAATCTTCCATGAGTCAAAAAAAACTCAGAAGTCAAATTTATTATTTTCTGGTTCTCGAATCTCTTTTTTTCCCTCTCTTTCTCTGATAAATATGTATTTGAACATCACTGCCATGGGCAAAACACCCTGGGGGAATGCAAAGAATAAAAAATCCTATTCCCTCTGCTTCTGCCATTACTTCCATCCACACTTTCTCCACCTTGCCCAACAGTTTTGTTTTTTGTTTTTTTTTTTTTTTTTGTCAACGTTGAATTAAAATAGTTGCTGCTTGGAAAGACAAGTTTATTGTTTTCAGTTGTCAAAATAAGCAAATACATTTCTGTAAATAGAATAGATTATACTTTAAATACGTTCTGCCAGGATCCAAGTGACTGTTACAGCAGCTAAGTTTCCAGACAAGACAATACATTACTATTTAGTTAATCTCCGTATCATGACCCTAGTATCTGCAGAAGGAGCTTTGGTTTCAAAGCTGCCAGAAACAACTGCTTTGGGGCGCCTGGGTGGCTCAGTCGTTAAGCGTCTGCCTTCGGCCCAGGTCATGATCCCGGGGTCCTGGGATCGAGCCCCGCATCGGGCTCCCTGCTCTGCGGGGAGCCTGCTTCTCCCTCTCCCACTCCCCCCGCTTGTGTTCCCTCTCTTGCTGTGTCTCTCTCTCTCAAATAAATAAAATCTTAAAAAAAAAAAAAGAAAGAAACAACTGCTTTTCTCAATTTGCCACTTAAAAAGAAATCGACTGCCATAGAGCGAAAGCCGTATTTTGATGAAATACAATTCAAATATCCAGTTGTAACGGCCATGATAAAGGTAACTATTTTGGCATTAGGGGGTGTTTGACTATCTTTGACAATAAGCAAATATATTCGACAAGCAAAATTAGTTAAAAGATTTTGAATCAAATTACTTCTTTTCAGTATCGCTTTGGTCAAGGTCCTTCCAGGGAATGGATGGGAATGTTTCAGAAGAGTTGCATAAGTGAACTCTTTCCAAAGATGTAGGTAAAGTATAGTGTAATGGTCAGGAAGAGTAGGAGCCCAGGGCTGGTAAGAGTGAAACGGCAACAAGCCCAGGCCTGGGGGGCGGAGGGGGTGCGGTGGCTACTAGATCCCAGAGGCAGGGAGTGCCATATGGAGCAGTCCCTGCCCAGGCCAGCTGGCCTCAGGCCCTGGCACCCAGTCAGCCACTGATGCCAGTGTTATATGTTCCCTCAGCACCTTCTTTTCCTCCTTCCCCTGACTGTTCTCCCCATCGGTGACCCCACATTAAGCCAGAGGCCACTGGGCATACTGGTGTTGTCTTTGTGGACACCTGGGCCTTTGAGCAGAGGGGAGAAGAGAAAAGACTGGATCAGGAGGAGCCAAGGAAGACATAAAGAACTGTTTACTTTAGACTCCTAGACATGTATATTCCTCGGTATTTTGAGATCACTGATGTAATGGTTTCTTTTGGTGTACAGAGACATCTAAGATGTGTTCTCTCTCTCTCTCTCTCAAATAAATAAAGGCTCATTTTTAGGTAAAATTTGCCACATACTGTCCTGAGAAATTTACATCAATTAACCATTAACTCTTCTCTAGAAATCATGCTTTATTATTCTTATTTGGCAGATGAAGAAACTGAGGCACTGGGCAGTTAGGTCAGATTTCACAGCTGGGTTATCTAGCCAGAACTCTGAACTATTACCTAATAAATCCGGGTCATGCTACGGAGTAGTTGCCAAGTTCCTGTGATTATTCCCTTAATCTAAGTGGAATAATGCACAATATTATCTGAGTAGTTCAAAATATTCTCTGCATTTTTACTCACTGTTAGAAATACCTATGCACATTAACACAATATTTTTTTAGTTTTTTTTTTTTTAATTTTATTTGACAGAGAGAGACACAGCGAGAGAGGGAACACAAGCAGGGGGAGTGGGAGAGGGAGAAGCAGGCTTCCCGCTGAGCAAGGAGCCCGATGGACCCCGGGATCATGACCTGAGCCGAAGGCAGACGCTTAACGACTGAGTCACCCAGGCGCCCCGCACATTAATACAATATTAATAACACCTAAAATGCAATATATTTTTATTCAACAAAGATTGTTAATTATCTTTTATGTACCAGAGTTTCCACTAGCTCACATGATTAAAAAAACAGTTCAATTCTGTGAGGTTTCATGATGTCCACAGGACAGCAGATCAGAAAATTTGACTGAAAATATAGGTTGAGGTCAGATAATTAAAGAATTATACCCTGTCAAAAAGAATCAATATGAATCACGGAGAGATTTTAACTAGGATAGATGGAGATCAAATTTGCATTTTAGAACCATAATTTTGATGGCAGTGTGAAGGATTAACCAAAGTAGAAGAAGATATTTTAGAAAGCTCTTGGAATCATCCAGAAAACAGTTGTAAAAAGCCTACAGTAGAATGAAAAGAAATTAATTTAGTACTGATATAAAATATGACAAAAGCCTTTCTCCTTTCCCTTTTTATATTCCCTCTCCCCCACACACATGCAATTTTAGACCACATATGGCCCTACAGGTTTGTGTGTGTGTATGTATGTATGTGTGTTTTGTTTTTGTTTTTAATTTTTATCGCCCCAAGCTTTACAAGGTTTGGAAATTGGCCTCTGGTGACTATAGTAACCCTAGACCTTTCTTGGATCTATGATGGAAAAGACAAATCATCCCTTGATAAATACACTTGGCCACAGCACGTGGTGAGTGCCATCTATTTGTAAGTCTATCCAGGGGCTACCACAGCAAAATGGGAATCCAGAACAAATTATCAAACCTGTTGGCATAGTTTGATCTCTGCAATCTTTTATGTTAAATTTTTAAGATGACTTATAAATCCATTCTGTAAAGGCAGTTTTGCTCTAGTCAAGTATACCCAAACTGAATTTCCATTATTTCCACCATATGCTTTCTTGAATAGTCACAAAATAAGAGGTTATACTTAAATATAAAATTGATCATGAGAAAAATATTTTTAGAAAATAGTCTTTTACATAAACTGGAGGCTGTTTTCTGTTTTTCATTTTCAATAAAATAATCTTTCATGCAAAACACATGCTCCTTTTATATTACCTACCGAATTCCTGAAGTCATAATTTGATGCAAAACACAGAAGTTGTTGCAAAAACTTGATGTACTTATTGCGTATAATATTAATTTCCACTATTGCTCTGTTTTAAAAGGTGCTTTTAAAAAAAGAACCAGGGAGGCACCTCGGTGGCCAATCGGGTAAACATCTGCCTCCGGCTCAGGTCATGATCCCAGGGTCCTGGGATCAAGCCCCACGTCGAGCCCCATGTCAGGCTCCTGGCTTAGTGGGGAGTCTGCTTCTCCCTCTGCTCCTCGCCTGCTCATATTATCTCTCTCTCTCTCTCAAATAAAGAAATAAAATCTTAAAAAAAAGAATCAAATAATTTAAGGTATTATTTTTCTTTCACACCACAACAGAATATGCTTGAACAAGAAGCAATATGAAAACAAACGGATCAAAGTGCTAAATAACAGTAATAACAACATCCACTGCATTCAATCTATAACGTGACTAAGCAAGATTTGTGTAATGAGTGTTTAGAAAGAATGAAGGTATATATCCTCTTACTATAAAAGAACAGCTGAGTTTTATCCCATACAACCAAAATTAGTTCATATTGACTGAAAATGAGCTTTACCTTGCTGAATACATGAATGTTTTGCACAAGGAAAACACTATTTCAGCAGCCCACCTATATAAAGATTTGCCCATTCACTGAAAGAAAGAAACAAAATAGGAACATACTTTGATATGATTCCATAAAGAATAAGCCCTGGCTCTAGCTTGTCATGTAGCCATTTCTGTATGAGACGCACAAAAACAGTAAGGATGGATTCTATACTAACTACGGGGTGCTTACTTTCCTTCAATGATAATTGTCTTAATGCCTGTTTTAATCAGTATTAACTACTAGCAATAACATGCTTTTAATTATGTTTTAAACGAGTCCTTTATTGGGCTGTTTGGGGAGGCAAATTAGTCAAAGGAGCTGTTAATCAAAAACGTGTTACTGGCACAAAATAAATGTTCATTTAAGGAGCCATCTGAAATAAACCTGGCTCATTGCCTCTGACAACCTGCAAGGACACCGGGGCCTCCCGAGGATAACTCCTTCAGTACTTGCCTGGATACGCCTTGCTGCTCAGAAGTTATAAGGAGAAACATTAAGCAGTTTAGGTCATTCATCAGCTAACTTTTACTACTGTTCTCAAGAAAATGAGCCTCCTAGGAACTTCACAGCAGATCTATTCGTTCATTAGCTAAGTAATATTGAGAGAGATGTTCCTGTCACTGTGAACAGAGAAATCTATTGCACTGAATTTTAGTGGTAACCCTTTTGTCTATGAGCTGTCTTTGCAAATTCCAAGGTATTTAGGCTGAAAAACTAGCATAATTATCTCTGAACATTTTTCGTATATATTCATTTCCTTTTATTGAACAATCTCTGGCCGGGATGTACCACTAGGCAAGATTATATATTTTATGTTATCTACAGTCTGAGGACTGGGCTTTCTTACTATTATGCTCTATTAACAACATGCAAATTGAAATATAACTTTGGAAAAGATCTCAGAGCAATTGTTTTGATGGTTTAACTCCTCAATTTTAAAATAACTTAAAACTATGTAATGTTAACTAGACTGATAGTGGTGATCATTTTGCAATATATGAACTATCACATCATTATGTCATACACCTGAAACTAATATAATGTGATACGATAATAATGCCTCAATAAAAAAACTGTGTGAAAAATATGCCATTTAAAAGTTTATGTATATTCATATTTTGGCTAGTCTACTCGCTGTTAGTTTTTTTTACATTCAAATATAATTGACATACAATATCCTACTAGTTTCAGGTGTACATCATAATGATATATATCATAGTGATAATATTTATATATATCATAAATAATCAATAATCAATAATCCTGTACACCATAATGATGACATCATAGTGATTCAATATTTTTATACACTATGAAGTGATCCCCACGATAAGTCTAGTTAGCATCTGTCACCATATAAAGTTATTACAATATTATTGGCTGTATTCCCTGTGCTGAACATTATATCCCCATGTCTTACTTATTTTATAATTGGAAGTTTATACCTCTTAACCCCACCCTTCTGGTAACCAACAGTCTGTTTCTTATGAGTCTGTTTCTGTTTTGTTTGTTTTGTTTTTTAGATTACACATATAAATAAAATCATGTGGTATTTGTCTTTCTCTGTTTGATTTATTTCACTTAGCATAAGCCCATCCATGGTGTTGCAAATGGCAAGATTTTATTCTTTTTTAAGGCTGAGTAATATCCCATTGTGTGTGTGTGTGTGTGTGTGTGTGTGTGTGTGTATCTCACATCCTCTTTATCCATTCATCTATGGATGGACACACTTAGGTTGTTTCCATATGTTGGCTCTTGTAAATAATGCTGCAAAGAACTTGGGGGTGCATATATATTTTCAAATTGGTGTTTTTATTTTCTTTGGATAAATACACAGAAGTGGAATTACTGGATCATATGGAAGTTCTATGTTTAATTTTTGGAGGGACCTCCATATTGTTTTCCATAGTGGCTGGACAATTTACATTCCCAACAGTGTACAAGGGATCTCTTTTCTCCATATTCTCACGAGCATTTGTTCTATTTTTGTCTTTGATAATAGTCAATCTGACAGGCGTGAGGTGATATCTCTTGTGGTTTTGATTTGCCTTACTCTGATGGTTAGTGATTTTTTGTGTGTGCCTGTTGGCCACCTGGATGTCTTCTTTGTTTGTGTTTTGATATTGAGTAAGTTCTTTATATATTTTGGATGTTAATCCCTTATCAGATGTACAATTTGCTAACATCTTTTCCCATTCAATACATTGCCTTTTTGTTTTGTTGATGGTTTCCTTCACTGTGCAAAAGCTTTTTTGGTTTGATGTAATCCCATTTGTTTATTTTAGCTTTTGTTTCCTTGCTTGAGAAAACTGATCCAAAAAATGTTGTTAAGACTAATGTCCACGTGCTTACTGCCTATGTTTTCTTATAGGAGTTCTATGGTTTCAGGTCTTATATTCAAGTCTTTAATTGATTTTGAGTTTATTTTTGTATGTGGTGTAACATATTTTGTATGCGGTCCAGTTTCATTCCTTTGCATATAGCTGTCTAGTTTTCCCAACACCATTTATCAGAGAGACTGTCTTTTCCCCATTGGATATTCTTGCCTACTCTGTCATGGATTAATTGACCACATATGTGTCAATTTATTTCCAGGCTCTCTCTTCAATTCCATTGATCTATGTATCTGTTTTCATGTTAGCACCATACTGTTTTGATTACTATAGCTTTGTAATACATTTTGAAATCAGGGAGCATGATACCTCCGGCTTTGCTCTTCTTTCTCAAGATTGCTTTGGCTATTTGGGGTCTTTTGTGCTTCCATACAAATTTTAGGATTCTTTGTTCCAGTTATATGAAAAATGCCATTGGTATTTTGGTAGGGATTGCACTGAATCTACAGATTGCTTTGGGTAGTATGAATATTTTAATAATACTAATTCTTCCAATCCATGAGCATGGAATATCTTTCCATTTATTTGTGCCATCTTCAATTTCTTTCATCATTGTCTTCCAGTTTTCTGAGTACAGATCTCTTACTTCCTTGGTTAAATTTGTTTCTAGGTATTTTATTCTTTTGATGTAATTGTAAACAGATTATTTTCTTAATTTTTTCCTGTTACTTCATTAGTGTATAGAAACACAACTGATTTCTGTATGTTAATTTTGCAGCCTGCAACTCTACTGAATTCATTTATTAGTTCTAATAGTTTTTTGGTGGAGTCTTTAGAGAGCTTTCTATATATAGTACTGTGTCATCGCAAATAGTGAGTGTTTCACCTCTTCCTTGCTGTGCCCTTAGGATTTTGTTTATAATTTACCATTCTTTTCCATCCTCCATGTTTGAAGGTTAAGATTGCTAAAAATTAGATGTTCCTCAATGAATTTTTTTCTGCCATATCTTAAGATATTTTTGGAAATCCCACTTTCAAAGTAGGACTACTTTTTAAAAAGCCTATTAAGTATGTGGCTACTAAGTTGATCTTTATACAGCCAATCACTTCACTACTAGGCCTGGCATGCAACAAACAAGGATCAATGTTTGCTGAATGTTTATTTAACACATACGTATATCGAGCACCTTCTATGTGTCAAAGATTGAGTAAAGCATGAAGTTTACATGGGGAAGAAGACATGACAGTTCTCCTCACTGAGCTGTATAGTCTGATATATGTATTAGAGTTTAACAGTTTACTCTGTTGTACTCTTAGAGTTTAAACAGAGTTTAAACAGTTTCTTACTTTCTCAACATAAAATACTAATCCAACATAGCATTAAGAAACCTGAATAAGGGACGCCTGGGTGACTCGGGTAAGCATCTGCCTTCAGCTCTGGTCACAATCCCAGAGTCCTGGGATAGAGTCCAGTATTGGGCTCTTTGCTCAGTGGGGAGCCTGTTTCTCCCTCTACCTGCAGCTCCCCCTGCTTGTGCTCTCTCTCTCTCAATCTGACAAATAAATAAATTTAAAAATTAAAAAAAAAGAAAGTGAATAAGACCATTTGGGGGTGTCACAATCTGCAGTATCTAATTACCACTTCTTGGATTTCTGAAAAGAGTTGCCACATTTATAGATTTTCCACCATGGATTATTTTGTTGTTTAATTGTCATTTTGTGTTCTGGAGCTTTTGTTTTGTTTTGTTTTTTGTTGTTTTTCTCTTTTGACTTTTGGTCTTTGAGTATAAAGAGTCAAATAGGTGAATGTTCCCCTATAATTCCAGGTGTGATCCATTTTATTGACTAGAAATGAAAAGCTGGGAATCCTGTATGAGCAATCAAGCTTGGTGAGTCTCCCAACCTGCATCCCTATAAGGAAATTGAAAACATAAAGGCTAGTCTTGTCCATTTCCTCATGAAGGAAGTTGGTAGAAATCTAAGGCAAAGATACTTGCAGACATTAAGATGTAGTCTGATCAAAAGATGGAGCCTGAGATGTTTAAATTCCCCAAAGTGATTTCCCCAATCAGATAGAAAAAAAAAAAAATCAAGAAAGTTACTCTGAAGGAATTAATAAAGGCAGTTAGGCCAAGACACCTTAGGGTCTTACTGACCTGCTCCAGAAATAACAGGCATGACAGGAAGAGAGAATCACTAACACTATGTTCAGAGTACAACATAGGTGTAAAGGATAAAGCTTTTCATATTGACAATCAGATATCAGAGGCTGCAATCTTGGTGAATGTGAACTGGCCTGTGTGGGTCGGGGGGTAGAGGTTGGTGGTGGGGAACACTGTAAACCTAGATGAGGTTTTGCTTCCATAAATGTTAGAAAAGAAAGCCTTGATATCTCCTGAGTGGGTTTATTATCCCCTTATACCTTGACTTTTCCCAGAAAAATAATGACTCACATTAATCGAGCTTACACTGTGTGCCATTTTGGTGCAAATTGCTTTATACACATTATCTCATTTAATTTTCTTTCTAGGTAGCTCCTATTTTTGTCCTCAAATTACAAATGATGTAACTCGTAATTTAAAAGATTAAGTAATTTTTCAGCCACACCTCAGGGATAAGACTTGAACCCAAGTCTCAAATTAAAAGTCAGAGCTTGAGAACAGTCAAGGAAAGCTGCCAGACTGATTTTAGACTGTGATATGAATTAGAAATAGGATCTAACGGTGTTACTCCAGTGGGATACTGTGGTTGCTCTCACTGGAACACAATCTATCTTATCCTGAATAATACAGAAACTTCCACTGGATCACTTACACAATACCTTCAAAGTATTTGTAAGTTAGTTGGACATAAATGAGTAAGTAATATAGGCACCTACTAGGAGTTAAAATCTTTATTATGTAATATACTGACTGTGATTTGTTATCATAACAACCTTGATGGTACCAGTCTAGTCCAGATTCTTATTATAAAGCTTTTTTCTGCTGCTTTGGCCATACATTACTTTCTGATGCCTTACATCTATATAGCATTTTTCCCATAAAACTCCAGTGATGCAAATTTTACTATTCTTTTGTTTGTTTTATTATTGGTATTATTGCTAAGGTGATTTATAAAAGATCACATAATTATTAAATATCAAAGCCTAAGTTTATTTTATTTTATTTTTAAGGTCAACTCTTTCCTTTTAGATTTTATTTATTTATTTGACACAGAGAGAGAGCACACAGGGGGAGTGGGAGGGGGAGTGGGAGGCAGAGGGAGAGGGAGAAGCAGGCTCCCTCTTGAGCAGAGATCCCGATGTGGGGCTGACGTGGGGCTCGATCCCAGGACCCTGGGATCATGACCTGAGCCAAAGGCAAACACTTAACTGACTGAGCCACCCAGGTGCCCCCAAAGCCTAATTTTAAATGTAGACTTTCTTATCCATTTAAAAAAATTTTTTTTTTGTTTTTTTGTTTGTTTGTTTGTTTTTGCACTAGCAGAGCTCTTTTCAATTGTAGCTCTCAAATAATCTGAACATCCTAGAAAATGAATGAAGCAAAGATTCTCTTTTTCAATCTGGACTCCATTTATTAACTTGCTAATGTTGCAATGTGAATTTGAGTGATTTAAAAATCATTTCTGTATATAATGGATAATTAATATATCAAATATTATATACTTTTCTGCATCATAACAATTATTTTATTTTTTTAAAAAAATTTTATTTATTTGACAGAGGCACAGTGAGAGAGAGGGAACACAAGCAGGGGGAGTGGGAGAGGGAGGAGCAGGCTTCCCGCTGAGCAGGGAGCCTGAGGCGGGGCTCAATCCCAGGACCCCGGGATCATGACCTGAGCCGAAGGCAGACACTTAACGACTGAGCCACCCAGGCACCCTTTAACATAACAGTTACTTTAATGAAAAATATCTTTCAGTTTAAATTTAAAAATTTAAATCTTGCTCTCTATTGACTAATTGCTATCATAAGGAGGTACTCCTATCATAAAATTTTCCTAGTAGTATAACTCATTTGAAATTCTTCTCCCATAAAGCTATATTCAGACATGAAAGGAGGGCAGAAACTCAAGTCGGACAGGTGAGAAATATGAGGACATAATCATGAAAACCCTATTTAATTTTCTCCTTGTTTTCATTGGTTCCAATTCTGACTTGTCCATGCACATTCCTGCCATTGTCCCTCTCTCACAGCTGTCAAAAGAAGGGCTCTTCCCATTCCTTTTGCAGCAAACCATGTATGAGGAAAGGTGAGATAAGAAGTTGAGTTATGTTGCTGGTACCATGTAGCTGCTCAATTAATACTTGGTAATTGGCTCAGTATGAAAGAGAGTTAAGAATGGAAGGTCTGGTGTTTTATGGGTGAATTGGGCAATACTTATTTTACTGATTCCCACTAAATTCTATTACTGTGCATCCAGCTGAAAAAAAAATGTGTTTAATTATTAAACATTAGAAGTTTAATTTGGCATTAAGAATGACTAAATTTTACTATGTATATAAACTTTTTAAAACATCTTCTCTCAGTTAAATATTTTACTAAAATTGAGAAGTACTCGTAGCTTCTTATTATGAATTATTTAATTTTGATTTTTATGAAAGACTCACAGACACATAAACTGAAATGTCATTTTGAATATTATCTTTTCTTTGATATTTAAAAGCTGATCACTTTTTGGAGGCATACTTACCTATATCAACAATAATGTTAGAGTTTTATTAGAAGTGGATCTCAGCATTATGATGGAGACTGGCCTCTTTACTTTTTATTTTTTTTAAAGATTTTTATTTATTTATTTAACAGAGATAGAGAGAGAGCACAAGTAGGCAGAGCGGCAGACAGAGGGAGAAAGAGAAGCAGGCTCTCTGCCGAGCAGGGAGCCCGATGCGGGGCTTGATCCCAGGACTCTGGGATCATGACCCGTGCTGAAGGCAGCCGCTTAACCGACTGAGCTACTCAGGCGCCCCTGGCCTCTTTACTTTTTAAATGATCATTTTCCTCATTGAATGCCATGTTAGTGCCTCTCCAATGATTGTCATGTTGCATAAGCCATAGTAAGAGATTACTTCTGACCACACTCCACAGCTAAAGGAGTTTCCAGTTAATGATACAACCACGGTTTGCCAGTCTTAGACTTCTAGAACTGCAAAAATGAGATCTTTGCAATATAAAGTAATTACCAAACTCTCTGTATCACCTAGCACATGTATTTCAGTTAGCACTTGTGGTATCTTTCCTTTGTGTTTTTTTTTTTTAATTTAATTTTATTATGTTATGTTAATCACCATACATTACATTATATGTTAAAAAAAAAAAGATAGTAGGAAGGGAAAAATGAAGGCGGGGAATTGGAGAGGGAGACAAACCAAGAGAGACTGTGGACTCTGAGAAACAAACTGAGGGTTCTAGAGGGGAGGGGCATGGGGAGATGGCTTAGCCTGGTGATGGGTATTAAAGAGGGCACGTATTGAATGGAGCACTGGGTGTTGTACGCAAACAATTAATCATGGAACACTACATCAAAAACTAAGTTTCCTTTGGTTTTAAACTTAATCAAACTCTCCCTTCCTTTATTTGAGGGTATAAACGGTTTTCACAGGAGGAAGAAGATGGGAAAGACAGTGATGAACCCCATCCTATGGATCATCTTAAGTTAGAACCATTCTCATAGCCAAGTTGAAACAAAGCCTTATTTGGGAGTTTTTAATATCAAAATAACTTTAGTTTGTTGTTTTTTTTTTTTTCTTTTTACTTTTTAGTTTTTTAGCCAGCTTTAGTTTTCAAAGTTAGATGTTCTGGCCCTTCCTCAGGTTACGCAAAATGGAACTTGATATGACAGAAATTCCTTTGTGAAAATCCTATACAGGAAAAACTTTTACTCCGTATTTAATTTTTTAATCTTAACGGTATTATTTGAATCATAGTTTTGAATTAACATATATGGTTTTGATGCTATAAAAAATGAAATTTAACTCTCAGCTTTAGAGTTATTTAAGGAATTCTTAGAAGGGGGTGATATTGCCTAGAAGGGGTGATAGATATTTGGGGATTGAAAAAAATTCACTTTTTTAAATGTATAAAGCACAGATATGCATACAGTGTGTAATATATTGCATATACATGGAAATGTCATATGAGGACATAAAGGTTGCAATAATTAACACAAAATGAGAAATACTGTGCTAGTCTAATGCATTTGCAAAGTCAACATAAGACAAATTTTATAGCAATGTATAGAACTAGTCAATTTCCAGTTGCTGTATCTTATAAATGAAGATAGAACTTCCTTTATTTTTGGGGCACCTGGGTGGCTCAGTTGTTAAGCGTTTGCCTTCAGCTCGGGTCATGATCCCAGAGTCCTGGGATCGAGCCCCGCATCGGGCTCCCTGCTCTGTGGGAAGCCTGCTTCTCCCTCTCCCACTCCCCTTGCTTGTGTTCCCTCTCTCGCTGTGTCTCTCTCTGTCAAATAAATAAAATCTTAAAAAAAAAAAAGAACTTCCTTTATTTTAAACTTAAACTTCCTTTATTTTAAACTATTCCTTGATGTTATGTTCCAAGAAGAGAAAGAAAACTGCCAGCTCTAGATTATCCATGAATATCTTATTTCCTCCTATGGAACATGGAAGTATAAGTGAAATATATAGCCACTGTTAAAAGTTTTGCTCATATCCTAGATACCTTTTTCATTGAGATATAATTGACATATAACACTGTGTAACTTTAAGGTGTAAAATGTGTTAATTCAATAGTATTTATATATTGCAATATGATTACAACCTTAGCATTAGCTAACAGCTCTGTCATGTCACATAATTATCATTTCTTTTTTGTAGTGAGAACATTTAAGATCTAGTCTCTTACCAATTGTGAAGCTTAAAATCAGTATTGTTGATTATAATCACTATGCTGTGCATTAGATCTCCATGACTTATTTATCTACTAGTTGCAAGTTCGGACCCTTAAACATCTCCCCAGTTCTCTCACCCTCCGGCCTCTGGCAATCACCACTCTCTGTTTTTATAAGTTTAGCTTTTTTAGATTTGACATATTTAGTAATATCATACAGTATTTTTATTTCTCCATCTCACTTATCTCACTTAGCATAATGCTCTCACAGTCAACCCATGTTGTTACAAATGGCAGGATCTCCTTTTTCATGGCTGAATAATATCCCATCCCATTGTGTGTGTGTGTGTGTGTGTGTGTATCTCCCAAATTCTTTATCTATTCATCCATTGACAGATACTTAGGTTGTTTCCATATCTTGGCTATTGTGAATAATGCTACAATAAATATTGGAGTGCAGATACCTCTTTGATATCTTATTTTCATTTCCTTTGGATATACCCGGAAGTAGAACTGATGGATCATACTGTAGTTCTATTTTCATTTTCATTTTTTAATTTTTAAAAATTTGAGTATAGCTGACATACAATGCTACATTAGTTTCAGGTGTACAACATAGTGATTCAACTTCTCTATACCTTATGTTACTCCCCACAAGTGTAGCTACCATCTGTCACCATGCGACACTATTACAATACCATTGACTATATTCCCTGTGCTGTGTCTTTTATTCCTATGACTTATTCATTCCACAATTGGAAGCCTGTATCTCCCATTCTGCTTCATCCATTTTGTCCATCCCTCCACCCCATCCCCTCTGGAAATCATGTTTGTTCTCTCTATTTCCAGGTCTGATTTTGCTTTTTATTTGTTTGTTTATTTACTTGTTTTGATTTTTAGATTCCACTTATGAGTGAAATATATGCCCAAAATATACATATATCCAAA
Source organism: Neomonachus schauinslandi (assembly GCF_002201575.2). Taxonomy (NCBI): domain Eukaryota; kingdom Metazoa; phylum Chordata; class Mammalia; order Carnivora; family Phocidae; genus Neomonachus; species Neomonachus schauinslandi. The sequence goes on from NC_058405.1 coordinate 110,665,730, forward strand.
TATATCCAATATATCCAAAATATACAAAGAACTTACACAACTCAATGCCAAAAACCCCCAAACAAGTCAATAAAAAATGGGCAGAGGACTTGAATAAACATTTTTCCAAAGAAGTCATACAGATGGCCAACAGACACAAAAAAAAGATGCTCAGCATCACTAATCATCAGGGAAATGCAAATCTAAACCACAATGATGTATCACTCACACCTGTCATAATGGCTAGAATCAAAAAGACAAGAAATAATAACTGCTGGTGAGGATATGGAGGAAAAGGAACCCTTGTGCACTTTTGGTTTATGTAAACTTGTTTAGCCACTGTTGAAAACAGTATAAAGACTCCTCAAAAAATTAAAAATAAAAATACCATATGATCAAATAATTCTCCTACTAGGTATTTACCCAAATAAGACAAAAACACTAATTTGAAAAGATATATGCATACCTATGGCAGCATTATTTATAATAGCCATGATATGGAAGGAACCTAAGTGCCCATCAATGGATAAATGGATAAGGAAGATGTGGCATGCACGTGTGTGTGTGTGCGTGCGTGTGTGTTTGTGTGTGTGTGATATGAAATATTACGCAGCCATAAAAAAGGATGAGATCACGCCCTTTGTGACAACATGGGTAGGCCTAGAGGGTATTATGCTAAGTGAAATAAATCAGCCTACAGTAGTTCTATTCTTAATTTTTCTGAGGAATGGCCATACTATTTTCCATAGTGGCTGAACCAATTTACATTCCCACAATAGAATATGAGGGTTCCCTTATCTCCACATTCTCACCAACAGAGAATTGTTATCTCTTGTCTTCTTGATAATAGCCATTCTAACAGGTGTGAAGTGATATTTCATTGTCGTTTTGATTTGCAGTTTCCTGATAAATAGAGATGTTAAACATCTTTTCATGTACCCATTGTCCCTTTGGATGTCTTCTTTAGAAAAGTATGTATTTAGTTCCTCTGCCTTTTAATGATAACTTAGAGTTTACAGGCATTTTTCCATCGCTACTTTTCTTCCTAGGGAGGTCACATATTGACCTTGAATAAACACTACACAAATGCACATTTGGGTACTACTGTTCCTTAATAGATGAGATCACTGATTTAATATTGTTTCAAGTGATATGCTTACATCAGTGTAAATGATACTTTCCAATTTGTTGAAGGAATTCAGCAAGAGAATGTGATTGCCAGTTGACCTGTGAACTGGACTAGGACAATCAGAGGCTCCTTACTCCCTCCTTTCCTTGAAATGCACGTTCAACCCACTGTTTCCACACTAGGAGCCATTTCAAAGATGCAACCTTGAGAGAGTGATGTGTTGTTGAGACCATCTGGATTGTGTACATTACTGAACCCTGTTAAGGCCTCTATATAAACTTTTAGGATTCTGGTTATTAGAAGCGAAGATGTACTCATCTTGCAGCCACCCACACAAGTCTTGTATGTAAGTTCCCTTGTTTATTAAACCTACCATCTACCAATCTGGAGTGGCTGCCTCTTCTTTGAATTTCTCCTCATACTTTATGTACATGGGCCAGTTTCATATTTCACCTGGGGAACTCCTCAGCTTGCAAACCAACATAGTTTTTACTTAGACAACAGATCTATACTTATTTACAGAGAAGAGTCAAGAATCAAAATATAAACATGGAGGCTAATCAGCAGTGGCATGTGGATCTGTTACTACTACTAATTCTATTTATTTATCTCACAATATTTAAGCTCTTATCACCTCTGAGAATAACCAAATCTCTAAGAGTGAAAAAAACCAATTAAGGAAAAAAAATCCACATATCACTTCAGAAAGATTACCAACATTTATCCTAAGTCTAGGTATGAAATAGTTTTGAATTCTAATCCAAAATAATAAAAATCAAAATCAAGAATGTATTAACTTATATGTAAGAGAAACAATACAAATAGCACAAAATATAGTATAAAATGATGTAATTTCTCACAGTTTCTATTGAAGTTAAGGGACGGGTTATAGGAAAATACTTCAAACTTATCACACTGAAAACATTTACAATGTTTTCATAATAAAACTGTTTTGAGGAAATACCACATTGGGTGGGGAATGATTCAGAATAAAAACAACATAATGTTTTTATTCTATGTCCAAACTTAAAATATCCAAGAGGTGCACTGGTTGTAGATTTGAACTATTTTAACTCACAAAAAATTGAAAAGGACAGGTTAAAATCTCCACTAACTCTATACATGTAATGTATAATAATATTAATAGAATAATAGTAAATGTAGTAATCAAAACAAAAAATAATCAGAAGCTTTCAATTAATTTAATATATTTCTACTTAATCTTAAAAAAAGGCAAAGAATAAAAATGAGAATTTTTTTAGATTTAGTAACAGAAACTCAGTCAAGGATACGGCATAGTTATTATAGATTAAGAAGGGTCTCAGGGCGCCTCCGTGGCTCAGTCAGTTAAGCATCTGCCTTTGGCACAGGTCATGATCCCGGGATCCTGGGGTAGAGCCCCATGTCTGGCTTCCTGCTCTTCCTGCAGGGTGTCTGCTTCTCCCTCTACCCCTCCCCCGGTTCATGCTCTCTCTCCCTCTCTCAAATAAATAAATAAAATCTTAAAAAAAGAGAAAGGTCTCTAATCTCTTTTTTAACTTTTCTATCTATAAGAGAACATACACACATACATACATATGCCGATTATATGCTATATATGCTAATTCTCTCTCTCACTCTCTTTCTCCATACACACACATATATATATATATATATATATATATATATATATATATATATATAACATATATAAAGGCATACCTCATAGATATTATGAGTTTGGTTCTAGACCACTATAATAAAGCAAACATTGTGATAAAATGAGTTGAATGAATTTTTTGGTTCCCTGGTGCACATAAAATTTGTTTACACTATACTGTACTCTACTAAGTATGCAATAGCATTGTGTCTAAAAAACAATGAACAGGAGCGCCTGGGTGGCTCAGTTCATTAAGCGACTGCCTTCGGCTCAGGTCATGATCCTGGAGTCCCGGGATCGAGTCCCACATCGGGCTCCCTGCTCGGCAGGGAGTCTGCTTCTCCCTCTGACCCTAACCCCTCTCATGTGCTCTCTCTCATTCTCTCTCAAATAAATAAATAAAATCTTTAAAAAAACAAAAAAACAAAAAACAATGAACATACCTTATTAAAAAATACTTTATTGCTAAAAAATGCTAACCATCTTTTGAGCTTTCAACAAGTTGTAATCTTTTTGCTGGTGGAGGGTCTTTGCCTTGATGTTGATGGCAGCTGACCAGGGTGGAGGTTGCCGAAGATTGGGGTGGCTGTGGCAATTTCTTAAAATAAGAAGATGAAGTCATCTATGTCAGTTAACACTTCCTTTCACGAACAATATCTTTCTGTAGCATGTGTTCTGTTTGAGAGCAGTTTACCCATAGTAGAACTTCTTTCAAAATTGGAGTCACTGTTCTTAAATCCTGCTACTGCTTTATCAACTAAGTTTATATAATATTCTAAATCTTTTGTTGCCACTTCAACAATCTTCACCAGGAGTAGGTTCCATCTCAAGAAACTACTTTCTTTGCTCATCCATAAGAAGAAAGTTATTCATTCATTCTGGTTTTATCATCAGATTGCAGCCATGCAAATATAATAATGATGAAAAAGTATGAAGTATTACAAGAATTACCAAAATATGACAGTTATGAAGTGAGCAAATACTGTTGGAAAATTGTGCCTATACTTGCTTGACACGGGGTTGCCACAAACCTTCAATTTGTAAAAAAAAAAAGTGCAGTATCTGTGGAGTGCAATAAAAGGAAGTGCAATAAAATGAGGTATGCCTATATATACTGTACATATTGCATATATATGTGTATAGAATATAGAATATGGATTATGTATGCAATATTGTTCTGAGGGAAAACATACAAGAAATTAATGGGAAACTAACTTTTGGGAAGATGCTACTTGTTTTATTTACCTCAGTTTGAACTGGAACTGTCTGTGTGACTAGTTTTCATTATGGTAATCTCCATTTTCATTCCTCTTTAGTTGTATTTAGCTGCAGTTGAAAGCAACCCTAATATAAATATTTTGATCACATCATGCTTCCGCATGATTATTTTGACCAGTTTCCTCATTTAAAGAATGAATGTCTGGCCTAAATTATCTCCTTATCTCCCTTAAAGTCTATATTGATGCAAGCTCTATATCGTCTTTAAATACAAGATAGTCACCTGAAAACAGGCATTACTTTTCATCCCACGTACACACTGTTAAGAAGAATGTAAAATGTATCAAGTCCATTACATCAAGAATGGAACTGAAGAGCCTAAACAGATCAAACATTCAATGAATTTTTGAAAGACTTAAAGCAGATAAGCATATTACTGTAGAATAAGCCAGAGTTGAAAAAGCTGAGATCCACACAAGAGAAGGCTGCAGGAAAGATGAGAATCTGACAACTGGCAAGAAAGAAATGTATGCTCAAGAGAGGTACTGACTTTATCTTTGAGAGACACTTGAACTTGTTTAATTATGGATGGGGAGGATCCAGCTGCAAGAGTATGCTCAAATAAACAGAATACAAATTGAAAAACTATTTAAGGTCAATGTTAAGAAGTTTATGGTGCCACTGATACATTCTGTTACACAAATTTCTCCACTTACGGTTAGACACTCAGAAACTGGTGCAGAAAACAGAGATAGCAGGGATCATGCAGGTTTGAGTTTTTGCTGAGTTAAGTGCGATGAAAAGACAGAAGATGGAAGTTGGTTATTGGCAATGATGTTCTTAAAATGCTGGATCGTGAGACTAACGTGACATAAAGATATAAAGACAGACAGATACGAAAAAGGGGAGAAAAGGAGGGGTGATGGATTTGGACAAAGCAAAAGAGTTAATGAAGTGGAGGTTTTGTGCGTCATTGAAGAATATAATTCTAAGAAGCCTCCATGACATAGTCAACCAAGTATGAAGGCAAATTAGTGAGTTTCAAATATGCAACACGTTGGAAATTGTACTCTAGCACATCTTTGTTAAAAAACTTATTTGGTGTCTTCCAATAAATTTAACAAGGAATCTACGGAACTCAGTATCATAAGGATGTAGGAAAAAATGAAATTCACCCAGAAACATAAAATAATTCCCAGCTTGACAATTTGGCCACAGGTCTGAAATGTAAAAGAGAACAGGAAGCCAAGGGGTTCTTTGTTGGATATTTTCATAAAGAAAGAGAAAACTTTTTTAAAAAAAAGTATGATTAAAAATCTGGACATTCTTGGTTATATAATGAGGAAGGCAACTTTCTTGTCTAAAAAAATTACGAAGACAAAGAAGTTGATTAAAATTGCAGGCAAAACAGAGTTTCCTGAGATGAATCAAATATGAATAAGATGGAAATAGAGCACATATTAAATATTTAATATATGCTACTTGATTCTTCACTGGATAATGTGTAAAACAATAATATAAATAATGTATGCATTTTTTGAGGTCTATGAAGTTAAAGAATAACAAAACAATATATATGGTGTAAGATTTGACAGTGTAAAGTAGTATATATAATTGAAATGTGTCTGGGATGAAAAGGAGAGTACAGTAGATAGATGAGACTATAGTAAAAAAAATTAAAAAAACAGGTTTGATTTATGACTTAAAATATAGATACAGTTATTAGAAGAATTAAAAATAGTATCATAAGTAACCAAACTTGAAGTAAGGAAATAATGAAAGTAGGAAGTAATATATTTCATCTCATTTCCTCATCTTCCATGTAGAAAATGTATTAACATGATCACCTAGGTTTCAGCAGTTAAAAAGTAATATGTAGAATAATTTTTTGTAACTGACAAAATAAAAACTAAAAATATGACACAGGAAAGGAGACAAGGTGTGACACTGAATCTTACCTTCGATTACTACTGTTTTGGTTTTGGGGCATGTGTTTACAATCTATTTATACTCAAATAAAAAGATAGCATGCTTTTTTTTTTTCCTCTGGTTCCTTGAAACATTTTCACTCTCTTTTAGTTTATTGCAACCCATTCTTTCTGGTACTCTCCCACAAATGCCACCCAAAACTTAGAGGTGGAAAATGGAATGACTGAGTACTTGCTCAATGGTTTAAGTTGTACTAAAGCTCCACATTAAGGAATAATTGTCCATTTTGCTTTAGATACAATGCACAGGGTAAAACTGTGTTTCCTAAATCCCTAACTAACTGGGTCCTAACTGCTTTTGAGACTGGGTTCCACACAAGGTTCACTTGAAATATTATGATTAGCTATGCTACTAACAGTTCCCCAATTCCATCCTTAGCGAGTTAGAGACAGGCTATCTCCCATGAAGGACCCTCTCTCATGACTGCATCAATCAGTACTCTCCAGAGAAACAGAACATACATAGGATGCACGTATATACATGCATGTGTGTATGTGTGTGAAGAATGAGAGTGAGAGTGAGAGAGACAAACAGAGAAAGAGAAATTGATTTACATTAAGCAACTGGCTCATACGATTGTGAAGGATGGCAAGTCCAAAATCTGCAGAGCAGGTGATCAGGCTGAAGACCCATGCAACAGTTGATGTTGCTGATTGAGTGGAAGGCAGCCTGGAGGTAGAATTCTTTCTTCCCTTCCTTTTTTCTTAAGGCTTTCAACTGATTGGATAAGGCCCACCCACATTATGTGAGGTGATCTGCTTTTCTTGATGTCTATTGATTTAGATGTTAATCTCATCTAAAATATATTTTCACAGTGACATCTAGATTGGTGTTTGACCAGATATCTGGGTATCATGGCTTAGCCAAGTTGACACATAAGTTAACCATGACAATGACAATTATTATATATGACTACTTTAACTTTCAAATTACCATTTAAGATATCTACCATAAAAGACACAAAGACACAAATTAATTATTGCAAATAGAGCACTGAATTTCAGCAGTTATCATAGACAGCACCAAAATACCACAAACATGCAACTGGCATAAGTTTTGCTCCTGGATATCAAAAGAACATATATATATATATTTTTTTTATTTATCCACAAAGATTATATTAGCCCCACTTCTCAAGACTTCTGGATAAATTTGTAAAGGCTCTTTGAAAATGAGCAAAATGAACAAATGGAAATGTGTTCCACTTTTTATTTCCCACTGTAACTTTTATAAGGTTCCCATGCTTGGTTTCTCAGTCTCTTTTTCTTCTATCCTGTGTAAAATTAGCTAGTAAAAATTTGTGCTTAGATCAATTCTATCTTTTGACGTTATCTGTTCCTATATAATGCCATTTTAAAGTATATATACTTAAAACAAATGTAGTATAGTTTAACTAACACACTTTCCTAACTTCCATTGTACAAATAAATTTTCACTGTAAAAATTTTACTTCTTAATGTGAAATGAGCAAAACTATTCCAGCAATAAGTGGCTATTATTTTTTTCCATTTGGTAGTAAACCTGACGAAAATTCCCACTGACCTGCCAGCTTTGTTTTATGTGCTAACACTGAAGCAGAGTTTGATTAGAGATTCTTATTTACTTACTCTCAATGCTAACTTATGTGTTCAGTTAAATGGATGTCATGTTCTGATTCTGGCTCAAGGGAATATAAGTTTTAGGGGAGTAAATGAGAGAAAAATGTATGTGCATACAAAGTATGCACATTCTGCGTGTGCATGTGTGAGTGTGGTTATGAAATACATGTGTAACTATACTTACAACTACTTATGTAGTCTCCCCAGCCTCTATAAGATGCATGTATTCCATTTGTGTGCACACATTTGTGGAAAAATTCCACTGTTCCAAACGATTCAAGAAAGTATGATATTAGTATATAAATCTCTAGAGAGAGAGAGAAAAAAAATAGAACAGGCACCCCATCAGGTTTCTAATCTGTGTATGATTTATAATTTAGGACATAAAATTATTCAGTGAAACATTTATAAAAGGTGGAAGTTTGTAGAAAATACACAAACTACCTTGCTAAAACCATTCATCTTTAAGCCAAGGACTCTAAAGCTTATAAAAGTTGCATGATTTGTCCATGATCATACATGGAGTAAGTGGCAGGATTGAAAGTAGTGGCCCACTTTCTTGAAGATTAGTTCAGATCCACATCCCTATTCTGCTGAAACCAATTTTCATATTATGCTTCATACTTGGGAGATTTCTTGTACAAAGAGATTTAGAATCATTCTAAAAGAACTTGGGGGAAAAAAAGAAACTGTCTCCAGAAGAACAGATACAATTTTTGTTTGATTCTTTAAGAATAAAGAAGATTTGTCAGATATATGATATAATTAATAAAAACTAGTGAAATCACATGAGACATATCAAATAGGAAATATCCAAGTGGAAAGATTAAAGCAAATCTTTTGTTTGTGTTGCCTGTTCCATTGTGTTACAGAAACAGTAATGCCTGTTCTGACTCATAAAATGATGATATCACCCACTGTCCTGAGTAATAGTCAGCTCTTCCACAAGAGGTGTGAAATTTAAGGTTCTACAGCCAAAAAGTTAGCTTTGAAAGGCAGATATTCATCAGAAAGCTGAAAATGTTATTATTAGTCAAGAAATATACCTTATTTTGATTTTAAGCTCTGAAAAAAACTTTCAGGAGTGAAAAATTATAGTGGCAAGTAGACCAAGGGCCCTCATAAAAAAAAAAAAAAAAAGGGTGACCAGCTATCTTCTAATACCATATATAGGACATGTAGTTTTATGAAAATATAACATAATAAAACATATTTAAGCAATACCATGAGGGCTTTGTCAGTTACATGAAAGACACCAGTAATAGTAGTGTTTATTAGGTCTTATATTCAGAGAAGAAAAAAAGACTCTTCCGAGGTCTTCAAAGTTGGAAGGGAATTGAAAAAATGGAAGAGAATCTTGGTATGAGGAGGATTAAACACAGTCTGCTTAAAGGTTTGACAGATGCCTCATGATCCTTTTGACTCTATGACTGCACCATACTTGAATAGTATTATGTCTCAGGAAATGCTTTCCAAGGTCTCAAATGGAAATTGAACTTTGTATGAACTGAGACAAGTTATTAAACTTCCTGGGTCTCTGGTTTTTCATCTGTAAAATGAGGAAGTCAAGCTAGATTGGGATCTTCAAAATGTGTCCTAACCAACTGAGTGAGGTTCACAGACTCTCCTTTATCTCTACTGCCTAATCCTAGCTTCTGGAAAAACTAATGTCTGAATTTCATTTAAATAATGATCTCCAAATTCCCTTGCAGGGGCAGTAAATTACAGTGAAAGGAGTTCTGACTCCAGTTACAGACATGGATTCAGATGCACTTTCCAATGGTCTGAAATGGGACATAAGCCTTAACCTCTCAGAGTCTTGTCATCCTTGTCTATAGGTACCCATAATAGCATCTCTTGATGGCAAAATGCCATAGCAAACTGAGAATCTCTTTACTTCTAGCCTTACAATCTATGATGCATCACTTGTGCTTTTCTCTTTGCCAGGATCACTAACATTTCTCTCAAATGTGTGAGGAAGAAGGGTTTTTTAATCCAACTGAGAAAAGAAAAAAAAAAAAAAAGAACGTAACATCTTCTATAATTACAAGACCTGGACAAACACTGTTTGTTGGTGTAAGAATATATATCCAAAGATGTTAGAATAGCTTTAAAATACAGTCTTTGAGGTAGAATGGGACCATCTTAAATATAATGTAAAATAAATCTTTGAATTAAGTATTATAAACATTTATTCAACTACAATACAGCTATGGAATGGATTATATTATATTATTATATTTTGTCTGTGTATATAAATATAATATATATGTATACACATATGTATACCTCCTTATTGTCTCTCACTTTATTTTCCTACTTCTCATTTGCTTGAAAAGTTACACCTCAATTTTCAAGTACTTGAAGCAAAAGGGAAAGTAGACAGGGAAAAATGTATATCATTGGTAACAGTGGAAACCCCAAAAGTACCTTACTCACCCATCCTTTGTGTTATGTTTCTTGCTACCTCAAATCAACTCTTAATGACTACTTGTGTTTAACTACACGTCTTCTACAGCCTGCTGAAGCTTTAGTGAGTCATGAGTAATTAGTGCATGTATTACCAAGCATGGATTGAACAGAGAGAGACTAAAATTTCTGAGCCACTTGTTAATTTTAAGGGGAAAAAAAATACTCAAGCATTTTATAGAAGGCATAACCATTCTGAATAACTCTAACAGGTCATCATAAAAAACAAACAACCCAAAAAGTTTTTTTCCCCAAAACTATGAAGGAAGATATTTAATAGAAAATAGTAAGAAATAACATGTCTTGAGGGCTTAAAAGGAACAGCATTAGTCTAGAACTCCTAAATTTTCAGGAAGTGTAAGAGAACCTGGGGTCCTTGAAGCAACCAACAATGGGATCTCCATGGACTTGGAATTGAAATGTGATTGTATCACCCCCAAAGGTGGCCTTACTACTAGAATTGTAGTAAGTGGACTAGAATTTTTACGTGACTATTTTGATAAATGTTTTATTTCTGGTTTTGTGTGTGTGTGCACTGAGTTTAGATAAATTTCACTAGTAATAATCTGACATCGATAATCTTCATGGGATAGTCTCATTTCTATGAGTTTCTACCTGGATTCTGAGGAGGATCAGTGGCTATGAAAGCATTTACAAATTCTGGCTGACAATTCAGCTAAAAGTTCACTTCCACAACCACTTCAAATTCAGTAAACCATGTATCCCTCCAGTCAGCACTGGAAAATTCAGAGCCAGGCATATGGTAAGTGTTTAAAAACATAATTGTTTCAGAACATAAATAATTATTATTCTGCTAATGTTTTAGATTATTTTTCCTCTAAAATAATCCAAAACTAACTTCATTATATAAAAACTATGTAATGAAATCAGAAAAAAATTTGGAAAATAGAAAAATGAGAAATCCTTCATAATTTTGTTTAGAAAACAAAAGTAGTGCACTTTTATTATTTGAATGTCAGTATTTTTTCATATGACTCTTCCCAGAGTTGGAGAGATAACACAGTAATAATTTCTATTTCCAGTTTCTCATTTTGTGACATCATTTCTAATATTATCATTTAAGTTTTCTATTATGCTCTAAGTGAATATTAACATTGTTTATTTCACCGTTGCCAAGAATTTTGCCATGACTAGATGTGTCTTTAGCTTTTCTTACCTGTACTGGTTTCTCCATTGGATATATTTACAGAAGTGGAATTATTAGATTACAATGTGTAAAAATTTACACAATTAATGACGAATAACAAAATTACTTTTAAAATGTTATATATTATTCATCAGCAATGCAAATGAAAATGAAATCCCAATTTCATAGCAACTTCACAAAGACTGAAAATTACTTAAATTTTCTTTACTAATGTAATTGGAAAAAAATGCACTTTGTTACTATAACTCTATTTCTTTGGTTACCATATTACAAAATATTTGTTATTATGAGTTATATTTTGTCTATGGTAATTTATATGGGTGGGTGATGTATGTGTTTACCAGAAAATAATAGTTAATATTCATAGTTAAGAGGTTTGCATGTATCACCTCACTTAATCTTTACAAAACCCTATGAAGATAGCACGTTTTAAACTCATTTTATAGATAGAGACACTTAGGGATGTAAAGTCATATAGTTCATACATGTTGCAGCTCAGATGATTCAAAATTATCCAAGTATAGAGGATGCAGTGGGAGTTATGTGTGAGGACACCTAAACTGAGTGAGGCTAGTTGATTCCTCATGGAGTCCTAGATGTCTTCTGATGACTTTTATTGTTTTGTTGCATTTGGTGTGTTTGTTAGTTTCACTGTTTTAAAGTTCCTGTATAGGGGTGCCTGGGTGGCTCAGTCGTTAAGTGTCTGCCTTCGGTTCAGGTCATGATCCCAGGATCCTGGGATCGAGCCCCGCATCGGGCTCCCTGCTCCGCGGAAGCCTGCTTCTCCCTCTCCCACTCACCCTGCATGTGTTCCCTCTCTCGCTATCTCTCTCTGTCAAATAAATAAATAAAATCTTTAAAAAAATAAAATAAATAAAATAAAATTCCTGTATACTCTACAATCATTTCTTGAAACTGGCATGTCATTTGATATTCTAAAGAAACCAACATACAAATTCTCTTTACCCTCAGAACCAGTACTGTACTAATCTATAGTACCTTCCAGGTGGCAGAAACCTTAGGGATGGTTAAAGGTCAATGTAGTTACAAATTTTCAGTTGAGTAACTTCAGACCAAACAGGTCAAGTGATTGGCCCAAATCTCAGTAAGTAACAGAGCTGTGACATTTTGTTACCCCGCATTTCCTTTGTTAGCTTGCTATTGATTATTCTTTGTATGGAAATGTTTGCTTTGATGATGGCAAACACAATGTCAGAATCCTTTCTCTATGATATGAATCAAATTTTATACACTTTTCTAAGCAAGCTGCTAACTTCCCATTATTCTATGGCCTCACCTGCACATTAAATCCTCATACAGAGGCATAATATGGGAGTGTAACACATGCTTCCAAGGATACAATTAACCCCATTCCTATTTGTACTGCATGTCACATGGTCACATTAAAAGATTTTATTGTTTTGCAGATAAAGATTGTTTGAGGCATCCGACGTTCATCTTGAATTATTCATGAAATATCATTATTTATTCATTAGTTCCTGAGCAATCTTGCTTAGCCCAAGTACCTATACTCTTTTGTTTCTTATATGATGTGTGAGGATATTAGCCTTATAGGAGATGTACTATATTATAGGGCAGCATCTAAACATTTAACGTGGCATGGATACTTAGAGATAGGACTCACTGGCAAGGAATATATAAAGGATGTGAGATATGGGATGCTAATCAGAAGCAAAGTCAAATCTTTTTGCACTAATGGGCAATTGTTCAAATGCTAGTGTCTCACAATTAACAGTGCTTATTTAAAATCTAATATCAGATTTTCTGGAAGGGCTGGAGAAACTCAAAATATTAATTTTGGATAATGAGAGTATTCAAAAGCTTTAGCTAGGAACATATTAAAATGCTCTCAAATAATGTTTTATCAACCTGTTGACTTGAGAGTGACATAGGAACTTTTTGGGGAGAATATAAAATAGTTTTATGAAGGATGATATATCAAGAAATGGTCTATGTGAATAAGAAATTAAGCAGTGACAAGGAAAAGAATACAAACAGAAACATAGGAAAAATGAGGTGGAAGGAGGCTTACAAAGGTGTTTTTGAGTTAGAAGATAGCCCCATTTATGAGAATAGGAATGACTTAGGATGACTCACACAAAACCAAGCAAATGAGAACACAGATGGAATAACCATATACTATATTTTCCAAACCAGTCTCTTTTAAGAGTGAAAGGAGGTGCTCTATTACCCTGGGATAAAAGGCATAAACTAAGACTGTACTGAGTAAATCAAGGCATGTCATTATACTAAATACAGAGGAATGAATCCTTACAATAAATAGTATTTTGTATTTATCATGCCACACTGGCATGATAAATGAATCCTTACAATAAATAGTATTTTGTATTTATCATGCCACACTGGAAGCTACTGAGTACTTTCAGGGTATCATACTTTAACAGAAATTAATGCTCAGTAGACTGCATTTAAAGTGAAAAGTCTAGAAAAAAAAATATATGCAAAATGCCTGAAGGAACACAGAACATTTAGCTGGGCAAATAAAGATGTGAAATAAATAATCTTGATAGTCATTTTTCAATAGTTGAAGGCACATCACATTATCTGTGGATGAGATTTACTTGGCCTACCTACATAGGGTATGACTGGAACCAATGTCTGGGTGATGAATGAAATATTTCAGTAAACATAAAAAAAGTTTATGATATGGTTTCATGTTTTAGGGAGTTTGAACTGACTCAGGTTGGAATCGCAGTTCGGCTGTTAATTATCTGGATGATCTTAGGGAAGTTATTATCTGTGTCTCAGTTTTCTTATACTAAGAGAGTGACTGCTCTAAGGCTATATGTAGCCTTCCTCTCATATTCCCTACTAGCCATATAGGGAAAATCATTATATAAAGAGACACAGGTAGAGCATCAACACTCACTCTTGGCTAACAAGATGCCACTGGGGTATCTCTCTCTAATTACAGTTATCAACACACACTCCTTAGAGTTGGACACATTGCTTTTCCTTTAACGTTTTATCCCATATGTAAGTACATGGTCTTAGCTGATACAGGCTGGACATTTATAAAAAACTTGAGTAAGGGGTAGATGTTAAAACAAGTAAGAGGGAATAACATAAAACAAGGTAATCTAGTTTTTAGGAAATTGGATATAGGTTCAACTTGGAGCCCTACAGTAAAAAATTCTCAGTCTTCCTTCATTGGAAAAATGACATCTTTAACAAGACTATGTCTACCTCTGGCAGTGGGCTTTACCTTCTAGTCTCAAAAAAACAACAAAAAAACAACAAAAAAAACAAAAAACAAAAACAAAAAAAGGTCATTATTTCAATATATTATAAGGCAGAGTTTTACAAACTTTTTCAACCAAGTATCTCCGATAGAGCAAGAAACTAATAGGGCTATGTGTGTGTGTAAGCATGTGTGCACATGCAAATTTTGGGGAAGGATTATATGTAACAGTATGTGTGTTTGTGTGTTTATGTTTTACCAGGCTGAACTGGTCTATAAAAAGCATATTTCTTTGGAATCTTAAAGCTTTCTTTGAAATCCTTAAAAATATTGTATGTACTCTCTATGTTTTCAAATAGATATAATTATATAAAATAATGAGTATACAAAATTTGATGATGCAAGAAGATGTGCAGTTTTTTTTCCCCAGGGGATCTCATATAAGTTATAGTCCTTACCACTTGCATTGTGTCTGCTTAGTCAGTTAGGGTTGCTGTAACAGAATACCACAGACAGAGTGGCGTATGAGCAACAGTTCTCACAGTTCGGAAGGCTGGAAAGTCCAAGATCAAGGCACCTGCTGATGTTCATACCCTGGTTCATAAACAACTGACTTCTTACTGTGTTCCTCACATGGCAGAAGCAATGAGGGAGCTCTCTAAGCTCTCTTTTATAAGGGCACTGAGACCATTCATGAGGGCTCTACCCTCAGGACATAATCACCTCCTAAACACCCCATCTACAAAAAAATCTTATATTCTGATCTTCTTGGTCAAGTACTCTCAAAAATCTAGTCTTAGAAGTACATCCTTCGTTCCTGCCAATACATTCCAGCTAAATCATTCAATTCTTTAAAGAATAGTCTTTATCGTCTCTTATCATGCCCAGCACATCCTCAACCAAATTATGTTGGGATTTAATCCTACTTTTTGCCTGGCCACCGTGAGATCAGGCAAGAACAGCTTCTGAGGAGACCATCTTTCACTTGTGGAAGAGAGAATACTGCAGCATCTTCTAGTACAGTGAAGTGCTAAGTCATACTAAGGAAGGGTGGACTATTTCTACAAGGCTTCAGGGTCCGGGAAAGTTGCAAAGTCAACATCCTTAGGGACATACAAACTCATATCTCCATATATTTCAAGATAACAGATTTCCCTCACTCTTTACAAAACAGATCCATTTTGCTGAGCAGTCAAATGTCTCTAGAGCTCGTTAGCCCTAACAATTAGGTCTTCAGTCTGCTGCTCATCTGTGCTAGCCTGTCCACTACAGGAGATAAAGCCCTTTGTGACTCTTACCACATTAACTGCTAGTTAAAAGTGCTCAATCTGTCATTGTCCTCTGCAGGGCTTCAATACAATGTAGCAGTAACTAGCAACTCTGCTATCTTTGTAGGCATTGTTACTTTCATACTTTTCAATTTTCCACTTTATACCTCCCATTGCATTCCTTTCATGGGGCAATTTCCCCAAATTACTGTTGGTAAAAATTTCAACAATTGAGCCACCACATTTTGCTGGGTAATATACATGCTTTACCTATCAACCAAAATGTCATCTTGCCTGTTGAGCAGTGAATGAGTCATTCCCAATCCCAATCTTGTAGCCTGCTTTCTCAGACTATCCCAGGAGCTGTACCAGTTGTTAATCTAGGTCTTTCAAGAAGCAGACATCAAGATGAGATTAAATATATAAGAATTTCATTAGAGGAAATATCTGTGAGAAAAAACAAAGATAAAGTTTAAAAAGGCTGGGAGATCCAGCATACCACAGTACAGTTCTTATCCTAAGTGAAGGAGAAAGGAAAGGAAGGTTGAATGGAAGTATCAAATATGCCAAGAAGTTTAAGAATGATTTAGCAAGCCAAACCATGGAAAGAACCTAGACGTCCATCAACGGATGAATGGAAAAAGAAGATGGGGTCTATATATACAGTGGAATATTATGCAGCCATCAAAAAAGTGAAATCTTGCCATCTTCAACGACGTGAATGGAAGTAGAGGGTATTGTGCTAAGTGAAATAAGTCAATCAGAGAATTGATTCCTTATATCTCACTGATATAAGTCACTCAGAGAATTGATTCCTTATATCTCACTGATATAAGTCACTCAGAAAATTGATTCCTTATATCTCACTGATATAAGGAATTTGAGAAACAAGACAGAGGATCATAGGGGAAGGGAGGGAAAAATGAAACAAGACAAAACCAGAGAGGGAGACAAACCATAAGAGACTCTTAATCTCAGGAAACAAACTGAGGGTTGCTGGAGTGGAAGAGGGTAGAAGGGATGGGGTGGCTGGGTGATGGATATTGGGGAGGGTATGTACTATGGTGAGCACTGTGAATTGTGTAAGACTGATGAATCACAGACCTGTACCCCTGAAACAAATAATACATTATATGCTAAAAAAAAAAAAAAGAAAAAGAAAAAAAAGACTGATTTAGCAAGACTTTTCAGCCAAAGTTCACCACCAGAAAAAGTCTCCTATTTTTAACATTGGTCCAGTGTTATCACTGGTCCTCACTGTGCTTAATTACTGGCCAATTAGAACAGTGGCTGGTGTGAAGCTGGCCTTGTTGGAAATAAGGCAGTGGATTTAGAGTGCAGCAATTGAACCTTTAGACAATAATTCTCACTGGTAGTTGGTGGTTTGTAGGCAGTCTCACACTGCCACACTATATAGGGTATCATCAATTCAAGTTTAGCAATTTATTTTTAAAATTGATCAGGTTAGATTTATTATAGAGGTATGAGAGTATTTCAACTCCAGATAATGTATTAATATATCTAATTAATTTAATAAATTAAATAAGAAGTCAATCATGCCAGCATTTCTTAATATAATATACACTATAAGAACAGAAAAAATGAATATACATGGAAAGCAATAATCTTATATGTCATTTCAAAGACAATTAAGATTGTCTATATAGATTATATAAATTACTAGACTAGTAGTTAGACTACATTACTAAAAAGAGAATTTCACTCCAATGACATTTTCACAAAAATAGATCAAATAATCCTAAATTTTGTATGGAACTTCAAAAACTTTAAATAGTCAAAGCAATCTTGAGAAAGAAGAAATCTGGGGGCATCACATTCTCTGATTTTTTTTTTTTTTTTTTACATTTCCTCGGTGGGACCAGCCTGAAATAAGGCTCTAGTGACAGTTAGAAATGATTTGTCATTCCATAGTGTCCATATAGTACTATATTTTAATAAAGAGTCTTAAATGACTTTAGCTAAAGGAGTGGGTAATAAGGGGATTTCATGACCTGTGGCAGAGCAGGTGGGGTAATTATTTTAAGTGAGCAGTTTGATGACATCTCTCAGGTAACATCTCCAAGGTAGCTTTCTCTTCTACTTATTCCAGCACACACTCCCAGATTTTAAACTATATTATGAAGTTATGGTAATCCAAAGAGTATGGTATTATGTTAAAAAAAAAAAAAGACACAGGGATCAATGGAACAGAACAGAGAGCCCAGAAATAAACCCATGCATATATGGTCAATTAATTTATGACAATAAGTACAAGAATATTCAATGGGGAAAAGAAAGTCTCTTCAATAAATACTGTTGGTAAACTGGACAGTCACATGCAAGAATGAAACTAGACTACCTTCTTACCCCATACACAAAAATTAATTCAAGATGAATTAAAGACTTGAATGTAAGACCTAAAACCACAAAACTAGAAGAAATCATAGGCGGTAAGCTCCTTGACATCAGTCTTGGTGATGATTTTTTGGATTTGACTCTAAAAGCAAAGGCAACAAAAGCAAAAATAAACAAGTGGGACTACATCAAACTAAAAAGCTTCTGCACAGCAAAGGAAATCACTAACAAAATGAAAAGGCAAACTGCACAATGAGTGAAAATATTTGCAAATCATATATGTGATAATGAATTAATATACTAAATATATAAAGAACTCACGCAACTCAATAGCCAAATAAAAACACAAACAAAAAATCTGTTCAAAAAATAGGCAGAGGCTCTGAAAAGACATTTTTCCAAAGAAGACATACAGATGGCCAACAGACACATGAAAAGATGCTCAATATCACTAATCATCAGGAAAATGCAAATTTTTAAGATAGTACATCTTAAAACATCGCAGCACAAGAAAACATTTGGTTTGTAAATTTACATGGTGAAAGATGTTAACTAGACTTATTGTGGGTTATCAGTCTGTGATATACACAAATATCAAATCATTATGTTGTATACCTAAAAGTAATATAATGTTATATGCCACCTAAAGCTCAATTAAAAAAGGGAAGAAAATTTAGCAATTTTCTATTAGGTCTATAATAAAAAATTCAACTTGTTCCTTTAGACACAAAATAATTAGAAATTATAAAGTAAATTCATGTAAGATTTCAAAAGTAATTAAAACTCTAAATAGGAAATAAATACTAAAAAATTCAAAAACTTTTATAAAGAAAATTTTACTTTTATTGAAAGATAAGAAGACCTAAATAAGTAGGAAAGGGAAACCATGTTCACAAATAGGAATACTTCATATTATTATATTTCTCAAATTAATCTCAATATTAAATGTATGCTCAATCAAAATTATAACAGTTCTTATGAACATAGGAAAGCTAATTTTACATTTCATATAAAAACTGAATAAGGTTATGAATTAATGAAACTAATTTTAAAGAAAAATAAAAGCAAAGAGAATTGCTCTATTAAGTTATCAAATATACTTATAAATTTATAATGGGAAAAGAGTGTGGAATTATGTAGTGATACATAAATGGATCAATGATTCAGAACCAAAACCACACATACGTGGAAACTTTAAAAATTAGAGATCTTCCACTTCTGGCTAAGAAATAGTAACAGGGACTGGATTTATCCTCTGTTCCTAACACAACTGTAACACTGAAAAATACATAAGAAAACCATTTTCAGACATTAGGTAATACAGGACAGTGATCCCCAAGAGAGGGAAAAAAAAAAAGGTGAGCCCTTTGATTGCTCAAACTTAATGCTTATAGGAAATACCATAGAGGCAGCAGGAAAAAGAAGACCCTGGTGGAGACTAGTAGTCTCCTTAACTTGAAAAAAAAACAAATTTGTGAGTCCTAAGGGGCTGAAGCAGCCTGAATTGATAAGTCAGAAGACCAGAAAGGAGAGCTACATCAAGATAGAGTTCTATAGGACTACAGAAGATTACTCTTAAATTTTCATCTGAGTACTGATAAGAATTTCTGATCAGATATTTCCTGATGCCCAAGAAATATCCATCTAAAAAGACTGGAGGAAACAACACTTGGAGCTAACCATCAACCAACACCAGTTTGTTTTCCATCAGCCAGAATGGAAAAACCTTGGAATTAATGAGTAACCAGGTAGTTATAAGTATACTTATAACTATAAGTATACTATATAAGTATACTACTTATATAACTATAAGTATACTATAACTATACTTATATACATAAGTATATGCCTTACTAGTGAGTTAAATTTAGCTCTAACTAAATGCTGTCCTGATCGTGATCCTAACAACAAACTTAAATACAAACCTTGAAAGGAGCAAAGAGTTTCATGTAACTTAAGTGCACACCAAGAAAAGGTTAAAGAATATTTATAGGAATTAAAAAATACCCATACCCAACGAGGTAAAATTCACAGTGTCTATATCAAATAAAAATTTTCCAGGTGTGGAAAGAAACAGAACAATATGACCCATAATAAAGAGAGTAGCTATTCAGTAGAAATTATTAATTAGTAGGCAAGGGTATTAAAACAAATTATATGACTTATAAATTCCAAATGCTCAAAAAGGTAAAAATTAATTATGTTAAAAATAGACATGAAATATATGGAAAATCAAATATCTACAGATGAAAAATAAACTGAGATGAAGAACACACAGAATAAGATTAACAACAGATTGAATTTGCAATAGAAAAATTAGTAAACCTGAAGACACTGAAATGGAGAGTTTTCAAAATGAAACATAGATAAAAAGGACTGAAAATAAATGCATAGACATCAGTGAGCTGTGGAACAACCTCAAGCAGCCTAATATACATGTAATTGGCTTCCCTGAGAATAAGAAAAAAATTGGGGAACAGAAAAAAAAAAATGAAGCAGTTGTCTGGGGGCAGAGTGGGCAAGGAAAGTTTAGAAGGAGAAATTACAGCAGGCCATGAAAAATTTGGGAGTCTAGTTTTATCTTTGATTTTAGTGATGATTTTGTGAGTGCATATATATATATATATATATTTCACATATGTATATATGTGAAAACTTAATTTACACCATTTGAACTAAATACATTTTGTTACATTTAATTAATACCGGAATACAACTGAAAACTTAGTGGGGAATAAGTGGTCTAATATTTTGGAACACCTTGTCATAAGTAAATAAAGATTTATTCACTACCTTAGCATTAAAAATAAATACTAGGCATATTTAATATCTAAGATTGAAAAGTAAAATTTGAAACACCAAGAAGAAAATATCTTTAGGATGAAAAAGTAGAGATTAATATTTTTAATAAAGCTTAGACAGTGAAAACCGTAAGAGTATTTTTACACTGATTTAAATGAAACTGAAATATTCCATGCATCAAAAGACTTCATAAAAGGTACAAAAATAGACTGCAAAAAACTATTTACAATGCAAAGGATTAATGTACAGAATAAAAAGACAACTTCTTTCCCAGTCATAAGACAAAGAGAAATTGTACTTACTAGATAAAAAATGAGTAAAATCTTAAAATTCTTGATTCATAATAGAAGAAATTAAATGTCCAATAAGTATAGAAAAGATCCTCAACCAGGCGCCTGGGTGGCTCAGTTGGTTAAGCGACTGCCTTCGGCTCAGGTCATGATCCTGGAGTCCCGGGATCGAGTCCCACATCAGGCTCCCTGCTCGGCAGGGAGTCTGCTTCTCCCTCTGACCCTCCTCCCTCTCATGCTCTCTGTCTCTCATTCTCTCTCTCTCAAATAAATAAATAAAATCTAAAAAAAAAAAAAAGAAAAGATCCTCAACCTCACTAGTGATCAAAGAACTGTAAGTTAAAATGACAGTGAGATTCCAGCTGTATTTCAATATGTTTGAGAAAATGTTAAAAATCCTGATGTTACACATTATAAAAAGGTTTCAGGAAAACTATAAATGACATTACACTGCCAGTGCGAGTGTAAATTGATTAAACACTTTGCAAGGCAATTTTCTGATATATATTAAAGTAAAAAAAATCATAATACATATACTTTAACTTGAACTTCCACACCTAGTCCTATAGCATAGTGAATATTTCATGCATAATTTATCAGAAGACACTTAAGAATGTTTACTTCACTAATGTTTATAATAGAGAAAAAACAAAAAATACTCAATGTCTATCAGCAATAATGGATTTTAAAATTCAATTTAAAATTGAATTTATACAATGAAATATCCTACAAAAAAAAGATGAATTAGTAATGTATAGCAACACAGAAGTCTCAAAGGTATAACAAGTTCTCATAAATCAAGTAACACAAGAATATGTAACCACAATAATAAGTAAATAATACTTTATACTTTCCCTTTATTTTCTGAAAAATATTTTTCTGAGGTATAGGATTTTATTTCATTTTATTTTGTAAAGACTGATTTATTTATTGGAGAGAGAGAGAAGGAGAGAGTCAAGAGTCAGACACTTAACCAACTGAGCCACCCAGGTGTCCCTGAGGTATAGCATTTTAAATTGACCTTTTGTTTGTTTGTTTCATTTTGGTATTTTAAATGTCAATTCATTGTCTTTGGGTTTGCATAGTTTCTGAGGACATGTTATTTGTATATTTTACTTTCATTTTCTCTCTGGCCACTTGCAAGATATTCCTTTTATCTTTTTTTAAAGCAATTTGAAAATTTGAACATTATGTGTATATGATTGTGTATGTGTTCCTTCCTATTTATCCTGCTTAGGTTTCCCTGGGATTCTTGGTTTTGTCATTTAGTATCTTTCATTATTGTTAGAAATTTCTTAGCTATTATCCCTCAAACTTCTCTTCTTCCATATTCTTTCTCCCTTTTCTTGTGAGGCTCTAATTACATGTGTGAGACAATTTGATATTTTATTTCAAATTGTGTGCTCTCTTGTTTGTTAGTTTTTTTCATCTCATCATAGCTTTTGGATACTGTTTTTCTTTTTCTTTTTTCTTTGTGATTAAGTCTTGATAATTTTATTGTCTAATTTTCAATTTTAATTACTTTCCTCAGCTGTTTTGAGGGTAAGCTTTTTGAAGGTATTTTCCACTGCTGTTACCTTTTCCTTTTATTTCTATCATTTTCATTTAACTCTTCTAGTTCTCTTCTCTCTGTTAAAATTACACATTTGTTCCTGCATGATACCCATCCTTTCAACTGGACCCTTTAACATTTTAATCATGATTATTTTAAAGTTCATTCTGATAATTGAGACATCTGGATCATATCTTTGTCTGATTAACAGACATTTAATTGTCTGTTAATAACTTTCTTTAGAATGGGTGAATTTTTCCAATTTTTCTTTCTTTTTTGTCTTGTAATTTTTCATCTAGTGTGGATCATAATGTAAAAACAGTAGAGACTGAAAAAAATAGTATTTTGCCTGCAAATGAACATAGATCTTCTTTCAGGCTGGTAGTTTTAGCTGTTTTGTTTATCCATCTATCTACTGCCTGTCTGCCCACCTATCTATCTATCTATCTATCTATCATCTATCTATCTATCTATCTCTATTTTCCGTTACTACCTCCGGGATACAAAAGGCTTCAAATTTCTTTACTGGTGAGGTTCTGTTGGCTGAACTTAAGAGTCAGAAGGATTTTCTCATGGTTCTTGCTCCATCCTGAGCTTTCATTCTTACTTACATGCTTCTGCCACAGACGTGGTCTCTCCACTCTCTTGCTTTTCCTGTGTGATACTCTGCTGTTATTTGTTACTAGATGATTGCTCAGTTGATGGTGAGGAATAGGGGCTTTTATCTGTTGCCCTGGTTCAACCTTAGTCCAGGCAGTCCTGTGTTCTTTTTTTTTTTTTTTAAGATTTTATTTATTTATTTGAGAGAGAGAGACTGAGAGAGAGAGAGCATGAAAGGGGGGAGGGTCGGAGGGAGAAGCAGACTCCCTGCCGAGCAGGGAGCCTGATGCGGGACTCGATCCCGGGACTCCAGGATCATGACCTGAGCCGAAGGCAGTCGCTTAACCAACTGAGCCACCCAGGCACCCGCAGGCCTGTGTTCTTATGCCTCAAAAGGGTGGCTTTATATTTTGAAATACATGACATAACACTACATGATATTTATTGACACATACATATATTTTAAAGTGTATAGCCATATGTGAGATAGATTAATACTAAATACGTGATTGTGGTGTACTCTTGCAGAAAGAGGATGAAGAATACATTTGAGCAAGGGACACAGAAATATCAATAGTATGTATAATATATTATTTCCTAAGGTGGTTAGTTATTACAAGAACATTATTATATTATTATATTTTTATGTTTATTTTATGTGAACATTATGCAAACATGATTTATATTTAATAAGATAAAAGTCCCTTGCTCAGCTTGAAATTTTCTTCTGGTTAGCTTTATTTTTCCTTTCTGCAATGACAGCCATCCATTATGCACAGATGCAATACTTCTTTAGAAAGACCACTCAGATTTTTGTAATGTGACAATTAATAAAATATAAATAAAACGACACATCTTATCCATCTGCAAACGAAGCATACAACTGCTACTTCTCTACAAATACTTATGACTGTATTAAATTGAGTTCCATTAATTGGGAGTCGTAATATCCACCAAAAAAAAAGAAGAAAATTATGATTAGTTGAAAAGACTATTTGGAATACAAAAAAAAAAAAAAAAGACCAAATGTAAAGACCATATCTATTTGAAGAAGAATGACTTTTTAAAGTCAGCCTTAGCCAGGTTAGAATCTCATATTACCACTTGCTGGTTGCATAAACTTGGGCAAGTTAATTAACTCTTAACATTTTTTTCCCTCAAATGTAAAATGAAGATAATATACCTACCTTCAAATAGTTATTAAATAAGCATGACACTTACTGTGTTTAATTTTTTACTTTGTATAGAATAAAAATAAGTCACCAACCAGTTCTGTGATTTTAGAAAGATCACTTCCCTTTTATGTGTCTAAGTCTCCTTCTTTTTTTTTTTTAAAGATTTTATTTATTTATTTGACAGAGAGAGAGACAGCGAGAGAGGGAACACAAGCAGGGGGAATGGGAGAGGGAGAAGCAGGCTTCCCGCTGAGCAGGGAGCCTGATACGGGGCTGGATCCCAGGAACCTGGGATCATACCTGAGGGTAAGACAGACGCTTAACGACTGAGCCACCGAGGCGCCCCTCTAAGTTTCCTTCTTTATAACTAACCATAATAACATTTTCCACCTATTTACACAATAAAATGAGGGTAAAACAAGATAACATGTAAAAGCTGCATCATACATACATCAAAAATGTATGTTACCATGTGAAGTTAAGTCATTATGGTGAGTGGGTATTTGCTTTCTTTCAGACAAATGAGTACTAGAATGGAAAAGCACTATATTGAGAGAGACTAGAGACTTACCATTCTTCAGTAGTGAGGTAAGTACATATTTACATGTTTATCAGCCCAAAGGAAACAGAGCTGTGGACAAAAAAAATAAATAAATGAATAAATAAACAAACACAAACAAAGCAAAGCAAAATAACAGAAATATTGTGTTTTGTTGCTTTCCTGGCCTTTATTTTTTAAAACATGATTTTATTTTTTGTGAACAGGATTCACATCTTTTTCAGTTGAGTGGCAGTACAATGTGTTAACAGGTCCAGAATAACTAACAATCATGTGCATGGGACTGTGAAGTATAGGAAGGACTTCAAACACACTGCAAACTTACACATTTTTGAGCATCTGGAAAGTTTTGATTGCATGGACTCAGCCACAGATATAATTTAGAAGCAATATAAATACATATTTCCTAAACTTTAATCAAGGAATAAATTAATACTTAATAATAATGTATGATAACTCTCCCACCTTGCAATCATTTCCATCATATTTAATCCCAACAGTATTTAAAGTCTATCCCACAAGACTTTTTTTCTTTTTCCCACTTAAAAAACTAAACCTATCCTTACAAATCCAAATTAGTGTGTTTACAGAGTTTACATACTTTGTTTGCCTTGCTCTGATGTTTGGCAGTTGTCCAGTAGTAGCTATCCTGAATAATCTCAATTCCATTCTACCCAAGATCATTAATGGTGGTGCAGAAAGAGTTTCATGAGGCACACAGACAGAACTGTTTTCATTTTCTTAAAATAAAAAAGAAATCAAGACATTTGCGATTTCACAAGATGATAGTATTGGTCATAACATGAGCTCATAGTTTCTCCTAAATGCAAACAATACATGTAATGACTGACTTGGATACCATTTTTTAAAGAAGAGATAACATTTGATTGAACGTTAGATCACATTTCAAACCACTCTGACTTATCCCACTGCAGAAATAACCTGACTCTTGAGGGGAAGAATTTAGTTTAATTATCTACCACTTATGTCAGGGGAAAATTATTATGAAAAATTCAAACCTGTTTCTAAAGTTCACCATGAGGCTACAGTTGTAACAGGAAGAAAGCATTAGTGACTTGAAGCTCAACTTACTTAGTTTTCACTTTTGTGGGAATATGTGCTGAAAGTTGAGACATTTGTTAACCTTTCAACGAAATAACTGAGGTGCTGGCTTTTTGACCCTATTTGGGTACCCAGAGATGGAAAGAAGAAAAATGATTTCAAATCAGAGCCCCAACATGTGAGTGTGTTTTTCTCTTTTCCCTTTTTGGTTAGTGACCCTCAGGCATCAAAAGCATAAGGTATCTTGGCCTCTTCTCTTCACAGCATGAAAGTCAGTAAAGCTTTCAACAATCTCCTGTCCTTAATAGCTTTCTTTTCTATACACACACACACACACACACACACACACACATATTTTTTTCCCAAGCCTCAAAGCAGCCATTAAAAGTCACCATCATCTATCCAGTTATAGAAGCAGCCTGGAAAAAGAGCTGAAGAGAACTGTTAGCTGTTGGCATGGAGCCAGGAATTCAAGCCTAATTTTTTGCATCTATTTCTTGAATTAAAGAGAATATGTCCCCAAATAACTGCAGCTTCAGAGGACCTCCCAAGCCATCACATAAAGATATAAGGAGAGAAAGAAATACACGTGAAATGAACTAAGAACTAACTTGATTTTCAGAATTTAAAGATCCATCAACAAAGAAGATGAAATCTCAAAGCTCTTTTGTCCAAGATGAGTGAATCTTTCAAATTAAAGTTTCATAGTGTTGCAGAATGTATCTGTACCTGCTAAAGATACACCAGCTGCTGGTTAAGCATGATGCCTTAAACTCTATAACTTCCAGTTGGCTGAACAGCAGCTCTTCTGAATCAGATGAATACCTAGTAATCTAAACTACGATCCCTCAGGCATAAAATGAAATTTGAGGGCTAAGGTTGACAAAAGGGTCCCTTAAATATTCTTCAGATTCCCTAAAGATCTGTGCTTCTGAAGTAAATCTGGCTGTATTTCCTGTCAAATTTTTGCTTGTTTTTTAGGTGCTGAAATTTACATTTCCTCAAAATATGCTTCATTTGGACTCCCCTATCTCTGAAGTCTATTTGTTCTGCAGCATCATATGCCAGGCATGATCTTACTGTATTTTGTTTTATTTCTGTATGTATGTACATATGTGTATGTGTTAGCTTGAAATCTCCTCGGGAGCTTCTGAGTATAATCTAAAATCAACTTTCATATGAGGAGGGCAAGGCGACCAAGGAAACAAGCAGACCACTCCAGATTGGTAGATGTCAGACTTAGTAAGCAAGAGAACTTACTGGTCCTGAGACTTGCTCTGGGTGGCCACAAGACAAGTAGACTTCTACACCTGCCACTAAAATCTAAGTTCATATAGAGGCCTTAACTGGGTTCAGTCATGTACCCAATCCAGATAGCCTCAATACCACATTTCTATGTCAAGGCTGTATTCTTGAAGCAGCTTCTGGGAGGAGACAAGGCAAGGGGAACACATATTTCAAGGGCAGGCGAAGGGGAGAGGAGCCTCTAATTGCCAGGGTCCACCTTGTGGGTCAACTGGTGGTCATGTCTCCATGATGACTTCTTCCAGTGGTATGTCTGTTTTATTGGCCTTCCCACTACCTAAGCAAATATGACACTGTCTGGAGCATAAGATAGGAGAAATAAGGTACTTCGAAACTGAATTTATACTTATTTCCAATGTTTTCAAAAACAGTGTGATCACATTACTCGCTATAAGAAAAATAAAATAATTCTAAACTAGGTATTTTTATAGTGTGGACTGGTTCCTTGCCAAGTGATCAGTACTAGTCTATAAGGGAGGATCTCAGATTGCCCAGTCCTCTGAGAAATACCACTACTCATTTTAGCCAGTATATACCAGTATCTAGTCCGATTGTCAGTGCCTTTTTAGTACTGATTGTTTAGTATTGTGATTAATCTCTTAGAAATACTCATACCTCCCTACTGTTCCCAATTCCTGGGCAAATACTACTCTGTTGTTCCAAAATCCTTATCCTATTTGAATCTAGATTGACCCAGCATCAAATATATTTATTGAGTGGGTACAAAATGGGAGTTTTACTTAATGTTTCATCTTTATGGTGAGATTCAGGAACAGTTAGTAAATATCACAAAAGAGAAAATCCAGAAAAAAATATAAAAAATTATCAAGTAGACCAATTTTAAATTTATCCCCCAAATAGGCCCAATATTCTATATTCCAGGGAATATAACTTCATTACATCTAATTATTCAGGCACAGCTACTCATCTCACCCAACAAGAGATTTGGATCATATGAAAGAATGCCGATTTAATGGAGATCTGGCCTCTTGTTTCTAAGCTATAACCCTAAGAAAGGTCACAGTGCAAGATTTTCATACTATTGGTCATATGCTTTATTTTTGTGTGATATCAGGGCTTGAGTGATATCCAGGCTGATATAAACTACATTTTTAAAAGAAGAACAAAACTTTACATGCAGTGGAGTAATTTTTTTTTCTCAATTACTTTATCATCATTAAATGTATGCTTTAACCCACTATGAAATTTAATATTCAAATATTCAAAATGTTTCTTAATTGAAATATTTCTTTAATTGAAAATACTTCAATACATGAGATAACCTTAAATTTACAGAATATTTTCACATATTGAATCTGTCAAAGCAATAAAGGAGAAGCAAGGAATGAATTTGATGAACACAAATCCATGCATACAAAATGGTATTTATAAAGCTTATTTTTCCTTAGAAATTATGGCTAAAAAGTAAACTTATCTACTATATTTGAAAAGCCATTACAGGAGTCTAAAACCAAATGAAACAAAACAAACAAAAACCAAACAAAAAGCAGAAACAGACCATAAATACAGAGAACACACCGATGGCTGCCAGAGGAGGGGGGCACGGGTGAAATGGGTGAAAGGGAGTGGGGGATACAGGCTTCCAGTCATGGAAAAAATAATTCATGGGAATAAAACATAGAGCATAGGGATTATAGTCAGTGGTATTATAAAAGCATTACAATACAACTGATGGGGGTATTGGGGACAGATGGTAGCTACACTTGCAGGGAGCATAGCATAATGCATAAACTTGTTGCATCACTGTGTTGCATACCTAACAGTAATATAACATTGTATGTGAACTATACTTCAATAAAAACTAATAATTAGTTAATTTAAAAAATAAAAATTTAAAAATTTAAAAAAACAACTGAAGTTGGAGGTGCCTACATCAAATTACCATTGAAGTCATTAATATTTAAGAGTTCACTGTGCTGCTGCCTAAAATGTGTTTTCTTATTACCATTAACTTGTTAAACATGTAGAATAAACATCAGAGAATAATTTTTTAAAGGGCCACTACACACACACACACACACACAAATCCATCACAGGAAATTATAAATTTAACTGTTCTTTATAAAGGTCTCATTTTAAAAAAATTAACAATTGTCAATAATGAAATAAACCCAGATCACCATGTAGAAGCAAACCTACTAAGACCAAGAAACATCTCATCAAATTGTGAATTCATGATTTCTTCAGATGCTGTAAGACTTCTCCAATATGTCTTTTCCACTGCTTTCCATAAAGTTAGATGATAAATAAAAAAGGCAACAAGCAACTAAATTCTAGGGGGTTTTTTTGTTTGTTTGTTTTATATGACATATTTCAAGCATATGTCTTGAAGGTAATGAGCTTGAGGTAAGGTGGAAAGAAATTAGAACAACTCCCTAGAACCAACATTTCTTGTATTCCAACCCCAATTAAAAGTTAATGAGTCTTCTTCTTAGGGAATTGGAGTTCAAATAGTGGGTTAAAAGTTCATAGAAGGAACAAAGTTCAGGGGGAAACTGGAAGGCAGTCAAAGTAAAAATGAAGAGGGTAAGGTGAAATAGAAAAGCCTAAAGTAAAAAGATATTCCGAAATATATTGCACACAATTGCACGCACTTAGAACTAGACTAAAAACTTCCAAAAAGAAAGGAAAACAAGGTCATTCCCCATTGTCCTCTCTGGCAAGCGCTATTGATAGACGTTGCTTAGATGAATATCAAAAGCTATTATTTTTATTCCAATGCCCCTCATGTTAACATGAACAGTCATCTCCTTCTAATACCATTTTAAAAGTACTTATACCAGTTCATTCAATTGGGGGATGAACTGACCATTGTTTTGGTTTCAAAGAGGACAGGATGAAAACAAAACACTGTAATTTCTAAGTATTCTTTGCATAGAAAAATACACAGGAGTTGGGGAAATGTAAATAAATAAACTGCATTTTTAAATTTTAAAATTAAGAACCAGCACAACTCCCTGTTCCTTAATTAAAAATATTTTCATTGATTGTTCGACTGGGTTGATGATGCTGGCTCCTCCTTTTTGCATATCTTAATGTTGGATCTTGACTACCTGAAGAGGAACAAAAACAGTGCCGGGAGTACTGAAGTAAGCCTTGTGTTAAAGTTCATTGGTTCCAACTTGTGTACAAATTGAGTCAAAGGAAATTAATTATATGTGAGGAACGGCTCTAAATCCTTGTGACTGATTTTGAATAATAATTCAAATTTCATGTATCTAGATCAGTGTTATCCTCTTAAAAGGTGTGGTTATACATTTTTTCCAGTTATCCTGCTATTGTACAAATATCTCAATACCTTTTTTCTTTTTTTATTATGTTATGTTAATCACCATACATTACATCATTAGTTTTTGATGTAGTGTTCCATGATTCATTGTTTGCGTATAACACCCAGTGTTCCATGCAGAACATGCCCTCTTTAATATCCATCACCAGGCTAACCCATCTCCCCACCCGCTCCCCTCTAGAACCCTCAGTTTGTTTTTCAGAGTCCATCGTCCGTCTCTCATGGTTCATCTCCCCCTCCAATTTCCCCCAATACTTTCTTAAGGAACTGAGATAAAGTTAATGCCAAAAGCTACAATCCAAGTGAACTGTGATAATAGACATTATTTTTATTTCTTTTTTTCAGATAAAGATACTGAAACTCCATGCACTTAAAATCTGTGTTTCTCCACCCTATGATGCTGAGTAGCACTGGGGAGAAAACTGACCTCTGTGACAGACACAGACAGAGCAAGAGAAAAAGTGATAAGGGAGATCCGAAGAGATTCATAATCTCTTCATCATAACCAATGATCATACTAAGTATACTTAAAATACATATATTAACTTTGTAAAATCTGTGTATCTTTAAAAAATCATCATTGCTACTTTATAGTCATAGCTAATCAAGAATCAACTTGGCAAAAATCATATTTTTTTTACTGTATCTGAAAATTAAATGTAATTTATATCTTCATGAAGTAAAATAAAACAACCTGGTTAATGTTTCCAGCCTTACACAGTATACCATTTGTTTAAAATTCAGGTCGATATTTTTTATTCAAGAACATAATTAATGAAATTTTTAAGCAGCATTATTAGCCTAACTTTCATGGACATTTGTCAGTATTGTTCCTGCCCACTATTTACCAGGGACCATTAAGGAAACGATCCTGAGCATATCCCCTGAATTTCTGATTTAAGCAAAAAATAATAAAGCAGTTTCCATAGCATCCCTGTCTCTCTTATCCCTCTGTCTTAAAAAATAGTAGTTGCTGGAATTCATGTATTTTAAGGTAAGTCAGGTACTAATATAGCTGTTCGCTTCCTCTGACAGATGGGCTGACTGTCTTCAAGTCTTCTGAGGGGGCCCTCAATAAATTCTGACCCGAAGTGAATTAAACTTCAACAGATAGAATAATGTGTTCTCAGCAAATGAAATAATTCTGTAAATTTCAAGACGGCACTGCATATAATGTAGTACCTTATGTGGTCTTAAAGTGATCAGTAAAACTACTGTAGAGACCTTCAACTAGTTATCAAGTCAGACTTCATAAGAACTTTTTAAGTGCAAATCTAGGAAGGTTTCAGCTCCAGGACACCAAGTCGTGCAGAAACAACCTGGACATCAGCAAGCCCAAAATAACCCACATGACATCCAGAAATCTAAGGGTCACCAATTTCTAAGTCTTTATGATCAATAGATGTTATGAGAATTTTTTAATTATGTAGAATTTTCAGAAATTTCATTTTGGAAGTTTCACATAATATAACATGCAGACCACAGACAGAAGGAGGTGGGGGGGGGGGGGAATTACAACATTTGTCCCAGGTGGAAGCAATCTGAGTTTTCCAGACATTTAAACTCAGTGTTAAACTCTATACAGGTGGACTATCTTTAGCTACCTGAATGCATTATCCTGTTAATAAGGTTAAGCACCTTGATTTTGTTTTTTGGCTGTTCAAGTTTTAAGCTTATTTGGTCCATAAAATGGCCATTCGGATCCATTACAAGGATTATAGTAACATCCTTCATAGTTAGAAGTTAAATTTTACCTTAAAGTAAAATAAATTAGAAAAAAAATAAATATTTATTGTCAGAATAAGTCAAGTATCTCAATAATTGTTAAATATTTTTTCTAAGGATATATTTTTAAAAAGTGAAAATTTGGAATTTTGCAAATAATAATAACCTGGATAAGAGCCATGTATATGAAAAATATAGTATGAGTTGTTTCAGAGAACTATTTCCCTGTTTACTTAATTATCTAAATATCTACAAATGTTTTTGAAAAGGTCAGATTAACTAGATATCTACATATTAAAATAAATAAATAAATATTAAAATAAATAAATATTCTTTACTTAAAAGTAAAGAAAGAAGTAAGTTTGATTTGTCTCTTATTCAGCAGTATATCTTGAATACTAGCCTATACCTGATAATCATTATCATTCATCAACATTTCAACATTCTGACTGATTTCAGATTCTCAATTTTGCCAGATAAATTTACTAAATTTAAAAAAAGGAAATAGGAGGGCATGAATTTGCACTGAATAGATAAGAATTCTATTTAGCTAGTACATCCATGGAAATTCACATAAATTTGGAGAGAAATCCATTTGTGACCTATGTTGCCTTGGTTTCAAAACACGTTTGAAGATGGAGTGAAGATTAGAAAAGACCTCATATTTTAAACTAAGCGAATGACATGTTTCCTAGTTCAAGGCTACTATTAATTTCATTGCTCCTAATAGATCCAGAAGGAAACTACGATCTAAAGGAATGTATAGAAAACATTCATCTCCAATACAAATGCCATGAAGTAAGCTGAATAATCAGTGTAAAGAAAGCTCTTATTACCTACAAATATCACTGGAACTCCAGTTAATCAAGGCATCAAAGTAATTAAAGCATTTACACCGGTTTTATTGAAAATAAATCAGTTTATCATATACTCAAATGTATGCATGACTTTCTCCTAGAGATTTTTTTCTTGGTCTTCAGTAGTTTTTTTATAGAGTATCTCCTGCCCTCTTTAGTCCGGATTTCATAACTACATTTAGGAAAGAGATCTAACTCTACAGCATTAATTCTGACTTCAGCTTCTCCTATTGCTTGGTGAAAATAGGTCATTATTAGCCATTTCTGGCAGAAACAGTTGACAGGAAACAGGACAGGAAATGATATAATGATTCCAGAATTGTATATTTCCCCTATGCCCTGCTGTTTGGGGAATGACCTTACAGTTAACCAGGAAATTGGGAGGTGGTACTGAACCGCAAACACTCATACTATTCAACTCCTTTTTTGTCCCTTGTTCCTCTTCCCTTAAAGAAATAGATTAAAATTCTAGGACCCACAGAGGTAAAGATAAATTTAACAAAATATCTGTCTGTTAAATCATATATATTTCTAGATTTTTGAGCAGACTATTCAAAGCACACATTAATATCCAGTTAGCTAACACAAGCAGAGCATATAAACCACCTAAATATTAAAACAGTAAACTTCTAAATGCTTCAGTATTTATGGATTTTAACTATTTTCTCATGAAAATGCAATTTTGCTGCTATTTATTATTAAATACATTTTTTTATTTACAGTTAAATCACTATGTTTTAAAACTGCTTTTTTATATATGTGTGTTTTTATATGCCACAAAATGATAAATTACATTAATATGTGGTCCATTCCTCATTTTTTCTCTAAGATAGACGATATCTCCTGGATGAAATATACCCAATAAAAATGACACAACTTAAGCTCACACAAACACTTAGGCACAAAGATACATAGCATAAAATGTAAACTCCATTTAAAATTGTATGCAAATATAGTGTCAATAAATTCCATTTATACTTTTGGTGTTTTTTTTTTTTAAAGATTTTATTTATTTATTTGACAGAGAGAGACACAGTGAGAGAGGGAACACAAGCAGGGCAAGTGGGAGAGGGAGAAGCAGGCTTCCCGTGGAGCAGGGAGCCCGAATGCGGGGCTCGATCCCAGGACCTGGGATCATGACCTGAGCCGAAGGCAGACGCTTAACGGCTGAGCCACCCAGCCGTTTTATTCTTTTTGTGTTCTTTAAAGTTACTTTATATCTTTAAAAACAGGTACCCAATTTAGGACCACAATTAATTACTCCATAAACAAAAAGTGCAGAATCCATTACACAGGTCTGATGCTCACAATGTGATCTAAATCCTTTTTGTTACTCCAGTGTGCTATCAAGCCTGTTAATATTTTAAAACACTATTTTATTTACATTCCTTTAGTCATTAACTTCAAACCTGTTTTAAATTTATGTCACTGGAGGATCGAGAATAACAAAGCTGTACAAATTTAACAATTAGGTTTAGTATGTAATTGCTTAGAATAAACATACTGATTAGTCAAATCACTATTAAATTTTAATCAATGTGAGTGGGTGTTTCTATTTTTGATTGGGGATTCCACATGGATTTTCTAAGCAACTCCTTTTTGTACATGAAGTTGATATGTTTTTTCTCTTCATACTATGTCTAATGGATCGTATCTCAATATTATATAATGTACTGATAGTGAAGAGTCAGACATTTTTGTTTAATATGAGCTTTCGTTTTATGATTCTAATGACATATTTTTCTTTTCTAAATTAATTTTCTCTTGATGTTTAAACAAAGGTGTGTATAGATAGTAAAATGTGACAGTCTGTTATAACGACATTTTCAAAATATAGAATTTCATCTTATGCAAATATTTTGTGTTACTTTAGGTTAAAAAATGACATTTTTTAAATAAGGAGCAGTGCTAATTATTTGGAAAATAAGCATTTATTTTTGAAAAAGAAAGTATGCTCTGATTTCACCCACACAAAATATATCAGAAGAGAGAATATCTAACAACTCCTAAAATTTTTAAAAAGCAAGTGATTTTTTTTCCAGAAATTTTAATTTCATTAAATAGGCATATGACTGTAGTTTGTTTTCTTTGGGGGGTGGGGAGTGCCTTGACAATCTTCCTATCAGAAACAGCCAATTAACATAAAATAATATTTTCTGTGTTTAATATTCTGCAGATATTATTTCCATGTATTTCTTTAACGAATGCTTATGAATTCTTCAGGTGTGTTGAGATGAATATCTCATTTCCTACATATTCTCTTATGCCATCATTGTGAGAACATTATCCCTTTAGTGAAATGTTCAGAACTACTCAATCTCTTTTAGCATTCTCTGCTAATTCAATAGAGTCTACCAGGGGACAGGTAGAATGGCTTTTGGAGTAACAGGCTCTATTATAAATACAATCAATTCTGTAAAACAAGATTTTTTTTTTCAGAAATGTATTTGGTTAAAAACTGAAATAAAAGAATAAATATACAAATCCTGCATTTATGAAAATGAATAAAATGTTTTCTCCTGACAGCAATCATATTTTGTAAATGCAATCTTTGTATTTTCCTTGTCTTTTATGACACAGCCAGTTTTGAATATGGCATTACTTTGAAACTTATCAGAATAAACTAGGGAAATGACATTCTCCACCTTTGTTGTTCAATGTACAGCTTATGTTCCACAATTTCCATTTAGTCTGTTTTTCCTAAATACTTATTCTGCTTTTTGAAAAGTTACAGCTATAATATGCAACTGTGTAAATCTTTAGGTAACTAAATGTTTTCCACTGTAATTTACCATTTCTAAGAAACATTTGCATGGGAACAATAGAAATCTCTCTCTCTCTCTCCTTTTTAATATAATGATGACAAAGTTGTAAAACTGTATTACTTGCCAAAGTTAAGGACAAGTTTAAACGTACTGTTTGCTTTTTGTTTGGATCATTAAATGGTTAATCCTAACAAGCGTGGGGGGAGGAAAAGAAATTAACTAAAGTAAGGCCCTTTGATACAATGACACTTGCTCTATGCTCTTACAGAGAAAAAACATGATGATAAAACAGCACAAAGTGGAGTGTTATGAATTTTATTAATGACTAGGAGACAGTGTGCAAAACATCAAAGGTCTGTGGAAAAGATTAATGACCCCGTGTGAGACTGTTTAATTACCTCCAGCTAATTAGATTCTTGACCAAATTTTTAATATCTGCATTCCTTCTACAGCCTAATTGAGATTCCACATTATTTATCAATCTTTCAAAAAGCCCTTAGTGGGCTGCTTTTTTAGTTTTTCCCTTTGCACTTTGACTCCATTTATGGTCAATTATTAAATAAATAGCAAAGTAACTATTCCCCACAAATTGTATATGCAGAACACTTTATGCCTGTTTATTTTGACTAGGAGACTATCATTGGCATCTTTTATACATAATGAAGCACTCCAACTAATAAACTGACTAACTCCACTGTAAACAACGTGGATAATATTTTTGTTATCTGCGCTGTCTGTGCTCAGAACTCCTCATGTGGTTTCTGTAAATTAGCCTTTGCGATAGTCAGTTAATCCTTATTTCAGTTTACCTTGGTCGGGGCCCAGAGACTCATGGAATGTCATCATACAAACTAGAAAGAACAAGTCAATCAATTCTTCTCCCCCACCCCTTTTTCTTTGTAAATTTAGATTGCCTTTTAGTGTTCAGAAAGTCCTAACTGCACAACAGTTTTCATTAACAAATACCA
Source organism: Neomonachus schauinslandi (assembly GCF_002201575.2). Classification (NCBI taxonomy): domain Eukaryota; kingdom Metazoa; phylum Chordata; class Mammalia; order Carnivora; family Phocidae; genus Neomonachus; species Neomonachus schauinslandi. The sequence goes on from NC_058405.1 coordinate 110,702,735, forward strand.
AGCAGTTCTTTCTGAAATCGTGGAAACACAAATGCAGTTTTTTAGGTATACATACAATACAATATATATTTTGTTTTCTATATATTTATATTATACGCCATTTCTGAAGAAGAAACATTTGATATAGCACCACAATGGAATAAAAAGGCACTGTTATGGGAAACCTACAAATCACCTAGAAAATACTAATGACATGGATTGTCCTTGACACACATTGAGCAAAACAGGAAGTCCAAACTCCTCAGGGACCAGCTGAGTTATCTTTGTCCAAACAACTCCTTTTTCTGAATGATGCATAAAATCTTAGCTTTTAAATCCAAGTATTTTATATAGGATAAATTCATTAACATGCTAGGTCAAATATTACTCTATCATTTATGTACTTACAGAACCAATGAAAGGAAAAAAGCTGCTGTAATGCAAACACATTGATAAAGTCAATCCATGTCAAACTGTGAATCTAATAATATGATGCTATTGAGGGATTCCATGTATATTTCATCTCTGATTATTAAATCTGGAAAACATATACTGGACTTTACAATAATCCTACTATTAATAATCATCATCTTCTGTATGTTTCTTAGCATTAGTCTTATGTTCAAGAGAAAAAGAATAGAAAAACCATTACTGAGTCATCCCACATTTATAAAGAGGACAGGGAAACTCACTAGTTTTTTTACAGGAGTTGTAACTCCTCCATCAAACATGTAAGGATGACCAGAAGAGTCATTCACCGCTTCTTTTCCTCACCATCAGTACTTGGTACAGTCCATTGTGCTCAATGTTCCATTTATTCATATTGTTGATCATCTTTATTTCGTTTTTAAATGAGAAAAAAAGGGGTGCCTGGGTGACTCAGTCAGTTAAGCATCTGACTCTTGATTTTGGCTCAGGTCATGATCTCAGGGTCCTTGATATCAAGGCCCCGATGCCTTGGGCTCTGCTCTGGGCCTGGAGCCTGATTAAGATTCTCTCTCTCCCTCTGCCACTCACCACCCTGTACATGCACTCTCTCTCTCTCAAATAAATAAAAAATAAATAAATAAACAAACAAACAAACAAATAAATAAATAAATAAAATGAGGGGAAAAAATGACAAGATGATTTCTAAGGTCACTCCCTGTTCTAAAGTCCTATGATTCCAAAAGATTCTCACATCTGTACAACTCAGATACTTCCTTTAAGCGTCCTAGCAGGTTTCATATCAATGGCTGGCTAGACTCAGAAACCCCCTAATAACTTCATGTTAGGCCTGCCTTATACTGATGACAAAGATTCACATTCAGGTTAGACCACAATAAAAAATAACAAAAGGAGAACCAGTTCTTTATGAAATTTTATGGAGGTGAAAACAAAAATAAGGAGACTACTGTGCTCCTCTAGGGAGATAGAGCCCAATAACCATGATGAAATTTGGGGAAGTCCAAGAATGATAGACTACATGACCTAAACAGCGTGAGGCAAAGATAATCTTCCTACAGTGCCTGAAGAGCTCTTAAGATCTGAGACTGGATGTAGACCAATGAGTGAACAAGCAGCAGGCCAAAAATTTACATCAGTTAAATCTCTGAATCCCAATACACCCTAATCCCGAAATCACAAGCAGGGGGAGGGGCAGTGGGAGAGGGACAGACAGACTCCCTGCTCAGCCGGGAGCCCTGCGACGGGACCCTGAGATCATGACGTGAGTCGAAGGCAGACACTTAACCTAACTGAGCCACCCAGGTGGCTCTAGATTCTTATATTTTTAAAATCAAAGCAAAAGGCAGTTGGCCAGTAACAAAATTCAGATAATTTTGACATGACAACAAAGATAAAAACTCCCTTCCTCAATCTTACATCCTTGTGGGAAAAAACCTGCCGGAGGACGTCATGACTAAATCAGATCCTCTAAGCCAACTCCCAGATCATTATGGGACTCCCTTTCACAGCATCTTCCTAGATGTTCCTTTCAGAGCATCACCTCCCAAGAGTTAGGCCTCTTCAAGCCACATTTTCACACATCGTTAGTCATAATTCTGCCATTTGTGCGTATATATTGTGCAGTAATTATTTAAGCACTCTAAATTTCTCCATATAATTGTTATAATTATAAATTCTTATAATTATGTTCTCAAAACCTGAAGTACTAATCTGGGAATAATTTCTCACCATTAGCTTTCTAGTGGCCATGCTTTTGCTCCATACTAAACCACTCAGTAGTTTATCAGGAATATCAATAGATTTTGGTGAGAATTAGATTGAAACTCTTAGCAAGATTTACGTTCTACCATCTAGTGCAAATTACAAAAGGTAAACATCAATAAAATCATCTAAATATGAAATTTCAGGGAAACAAGTACTTTTACACACTGTTGCTATAAATATTGTATTGAGTAATTACTTAATATATTACAAGAACTTGAAAATTTCCATGTTCTTTAGTCCAATATTTCCCTTTGATAAAATTCAATGCAAAGAAGAGGGAGGAAAAGAAGAGTAGGAGAAAAAGAAGAAAGAGGAGGAGGAGGAAGGGGAGGACAAGGAGAAGGAGAAAGAGGGAGAGGAAGAGGAGGAGGAGGAAGAGGAAAAAGATATTTCAACTGATATCAAAATTATAAAAATGTTCATTTCTATTTTTTAAATGTTTATTTCTAAATAAATGGAGTATTATGAAGTTAAAAGAAAATACCATGAAAATATTACATAATAATAAAAATTATTCTAGTTATCATGATAAGTAAAAAGAAAAGCATACAATCTTATAAGTAAACATGAATCTATATGTTAAAAAAACAAATAGAATAGGGGCTCCTGGCTGGCTCAGTCAGTAGAGCATGTGACTCTTGACCTCAGGGTTGTGAGTTCAAACCCCACGTTGGGTGTAGAGGTTACATAAAAATAAAAGCTTTAAAAAATACAAATAGAATGTACTCACAAGTCCATATATTTTGTTTATTTTGAGGGTGAAAAAGATTTCAAAGTGCATGTATAAAATAGATCCACTTCTTTAAAAATACTTAAATACAACTTACTAAATATTTAAATACAACTTATCTAACAATTTGTTACATACCTTTAATCCATGGGAAAAATTGGTAAAACTATACAAGCTATTTATTAGTCTGGAAATGAAATGTTTAGAAATATTTATTTTTTCAGCATAAGTTTTTCTAATGTTTGAACTGTTTATAATAAATATCTATTCATAACCGTAAAAATACATATTTATGGATAGAAAAATTAAGCTGGGAAAGATGGAACAATAAAATGTTACAGAGGATTTTTTGTGTGTCTAACATAACCATACATTATTTTATAATTACAAAAACATAAAATAAATTTTAATTAGGATGAAATTATCCAAATAAACATGGCAAATGGATTTATGGATTAAAATCTAACTTCAGATAAAATGCAAAAGAACCTTTAAGTAATAAATTACATATTCATTAATATCTAAAACATAACACTAAAATAAAGTATTTTTTTCCTGAGACTGTTATATATAACTTTTAAAGATTTCATACCAGTAAGTTTTGCACTATTAAAACGCTAGTCAATCAAATCTGGAAAGAGGTGCTTATGGATATATAGAGCAGTCAGACAAGTTTAGATCTTTTTCAAGACTTGCTGGAAGTGACAGAACACCGAATGTAAATTACTCCTGAAATATGAAGTGTTCTATTAATTTTAAATTGCTCTAGATCATGCCTGTTCAAGTTATCAATTTTTCCTATATTTTCCCTTAAAAATATATATAAAACACTAAAATGCACCTTTGCAACAAAGCAGATGCTGAGTTTAGATCCCTAATGTTGTTGACATTACTATTTAAGGGACTCAAAGGAAGGTAACATGTGTGCAAGGGAGTGTGTAATATGCCAGGTTTTCACTGGTTGTTACATTCCATGGAACAAATCTTCAAGTCTATAAATAGAAAGAACACAAAACCTTAATCAATAAACTTGATAAAATGCATGTCAGTTACATTATACTATTTGCTCTCCAGTTTGGATAATTGCTGCTACCTGCAGCCTAAACCATTAACCTCTCAACCTTAGTAAATTGAGATTTCCTAGCAAAAAAACCACACTACCAAAAGGAAGCCACAATTCCAACAGGAGAGAGAGCAGTTTGTTAATCAAGAGTCTGCACCACACTGCATTTGAGAGTTCATGAAAAATCGTGTTGGCGTTTTGTATTTTCTTTAAAAAACAGCTTCTTATAAGCTCCTCAATGGGCTCTCCTTAGCCCCAGCCATGAAAAACAGCAGCATTTCCAACTTTTCACCTTTCAACCAATGTGTCCCTGAAGTATTCACAGTACTAATGAAAGAGATTCTTGACAATGTCACTATGGACCACCCCAGAAGTGGAGTCCTGCCAATGTAAACCATTATTACAGTACTGGCCGCTCATCTCTTGCTGTGAGGTCATTCAGAAACTTCCCCTGCTTCCCTATTGCTCACACTGTCTCTGAAGAGTGACATCCTCCCTTGAACCACAGACATTGAGGCGAAGCCCCCTGCTACTGATTCCCATCCAGATCACTATGGACAACATCCACACTTTGATGCTACTGAATGGACTTTCTTTCTTTCGGGGGAGAATCAAAGAACATTCAAAGAAAAACAACTTGGTAATGACAAAGAAATGCCCACAAACTGATGCAGGCTTTGCTTTGGAATTTTCCTCACATCCCGAGCTTGTAACAAGCAATGAAGCTTCTTGAGCATAATTATTTAATAATAAAAGTGCCAAAATAATATAAGAGCTATGTTTTTGCCAGAATCACATTTAACTTCTGGGAATGAAAATGATTTGGATACAAATTTAGTCTACAGTGACTGACATGGGAGGATTTAAATAATATGGATTATGGGAATGAGGACTATTAGTCTCTATTAAATAACTGTGACCTGTCACACACAATTTGCATGAGGTGCACAGAAAGTTTAGAATGCTATATTTTGAGAAACTGCAATGCAAAGATAGGGAACATGGATAAGCGCTCGATATTGCTAAGAAACAATTCACCTAATCATTTTTCCCTAAAACAACTACCAAATATCAGACACATTCATATAAATGTCCAGACCATGCCAGGTTGCCCTTATGAAGTCAGAGAACAATGTACTCTCAGTCTTTAATCAAAGTGCCTACCCTCTCTGCCAGATTGGAGAACCTAGTCCTTCATACTCCCATCTTACACCTTTGCCTTTTAGTTTCCTGTCCTTATTAATTGATAGTACAATGCCACAGATGTCCATGTCACTCATCTGCTAAGAGATCAATTCAATTTAGGTTCAGCAGTTCTTTATATTCCATCTAATGAGGATAACCATTATGGCCTTGGATGGAATGATTCACTAAAGGGTGTATCATCAGGAGAATAAAAATATTTTGTCCTTGATCTCATGGAAATAATCACTACCTAGAAAAAATACGAAGTATAAAGAGAGAAATAAAATACAATGGGAAGAATATTGATACAAATTATGAATAATTATTTCTATCTATAATTAGAGAAGAATTCAACAAGGGAGATGATGCATAAAAAGAGTTTTAATAGAGACGTAGGAGTTTTTTTTTTTTTTTTTTCTTTTTTTTAAGTAGGAGTTTTCCAACGGAGGAAGTGGAAGGTGAGTATTTCAGTGTGGAAGGACAGACAGCAGCATATACTAAAGTACAAAAAATATGGAGGGAAAAATGCCTAGCAGGCCTTGGATGCAGTGATGTTCAGGTAAATGTTTAACAATCAGCGCTTTGGAAACAAACAAAAAAAATCATGATTATCAGTGAGTACCAGAGTTGGAAAAAGACACCATTTGCTGTTATAAGCCAGTGGAGCTGGACAATATGGTAGGTGCCCAATCTCCTTTATACAAGACATAAACATAACGGAACATTTATAAAAATACTTATTTCACCAAGTAGTAATTCTAAATTTTTAGGTTTTTTCTTTTTTTTTTTTTTTTTTGGCAGGGGGTAGTTTCCCTTAAGCATCAAAGTGTGTTTTGTCACTTTTCCTTTTACAACTGTCCTACTGTTTAAAAATATATATATTTCTACTTCACTCTGGACTGAAGAAAAGAAAATCAAGCTTGTTAAAAGTAATATGCTAAGTAAGAGTTACTAGGACCCTCACTTGAGGTCAAAAACATTACAATCCATGACTACAAGGCAGAAGTTTCTGACAACTATCACAAGGCCAAGGCCTTATTTCCAGATTCAGGACTATGATTTCAATAGTAAAGGTGTCCTAAATATTAATCCCCTGATAAGAAGACTTCCAGTGTCTGGGTAGAAATATCACAAATTAATATATTATTTCTCTGATTTAAGCTCCAAAATGTTGGTTAGCTTTTTCATTTTCAAAAGAAGCAAAGCAACAACAAAAAGTCTGCCGTTATTTTATTAATAGAAATAAAAAGCTACTCAAAAATGATGACTTATTTAAGTAAATTGCTCATCTCATTAATGCAGGAGCCCCAAGCAACATCTTTATAGTGTCTAGCAGGTCATATAAATGAATACAATAGTGCCAACTGAAATACAGCAGAAATAAAATAGCATACCCGGGGCTGTGATGAACTGGAAAAAGAGTGCTACCACTCATGCATTGTTGCCATGGAATATAGGCCCCTTTAGGAAAAACTGGGATTTCATTTAAAATTTTCTGATTCCTAAAGTTTGGCAAGTATTTCATATTTTAAACACACTGTGTGGGCCAAACAAAACATGTCAGTGGGCAGGATTTTGCCTGTTAGCCACCAGCTCGAGACCTTTGCTTTCATTCATTCTAAACAGTGCAATGTGGTTTGTATTATGTGGTATTGGCAGGCAGGTAGTATGTGGGGCTAACATGCCTGGATTTATTTTACTTATTAATTACTTTATATCCTGCCTTGTTCCCAGATGCATTTGAGATAGCTATTAAAAAATCATACAATCCTATGATAGAGTAATTGAGGTGAAGGGAGAAAGGACTAAAATATAAGAAGAGTCCTAGGGAGAGGTAATATAAAGAAACAAAGGACATAATGCACAAAATTATTTAAGATGAGATAACAGTGCTTCATTGAGCTTCATAGCAGCCAAAGCAAAGAGTAGGGGGAAAAAAATAAGAAAAAAATAAACCAAATTTATTTACATCATGTGTGAAGTAAAATATGCAAGATAATCAAGAGAAATATAGCTTTACAAAAGTCTAAGGTCAGTGAAAAATTTCTGCCAGGAGTCTTTATGTTTTCTAGCAATGGAAGAAATTTTCTCCTCACACAAATCATCTGGTCACCTCATCTCCAGTAATTGATGGCAGTGAAATCACAGTCGATGCATAAAGTACAGCATTAACACACTATTTTTAGGGGTCATTGTCAAAGAATACTACCTCTTCCTTCCTGCCCATACAGATATACAAACAGAGGAAACTCCCTGCCCCCACCAAAGGATTCAGCCATCCTTAGTATCAGTAAACACTGTGGCCAACTTTAAAGCCAGGACAGTTCTCAAAATTAAATTCCATTTAACATTTATTGAACACCCACAATAAGTCAAATATAGTGCATTACAAAGATAAATAGAAACCTGCTCTTAATAAACTTCCCTCCTAGAAAAGGAAATAAACAGGTTTTGAAACAATTATAAGATGGTGTGCTAACACACATTAAAAGAATATATACAAAGCCCAGATGTAACAGAGAGGAGTATGATTATTTCTCTTGGAGGTATGAGAAAATAATCCCAAGATTATTTTAAATGACGAGTAGAAGTTTGCAGATGTCTTTGGGAAGGATAAGAAGCCTTCTTTAGAAATGCAAAAATAGTTTGTCTCTAACCCAGAAAGACCCTTCCACCAGTCTCTCTCAGAGATGTTCATACCATTGGTAGCATCTCATTCTCAATTATATTCACATCACTGCATTTAACAATACATTCTGGTCCCTCCTCTGCATTACTCTGATTGTCTCCATGTGACTCATCCCTACCACCCCACATTTAAGAATTCTATGCATTCCTACAAAAACACTAATTCGAAAAGATATATGCACCCCTATGTTTATTGCAGCATTATTTATAATAGCCAAATTATGAAAACAGCCCAAGTGTCCATCCATAGGTGAATGGATAAAGAAGATATATGTGATGGGATATTATTCAGCCATAAAAAAGAATGAAATCTTGCCATTTGCAATGACCTGGATAGATCTAGAGAGTATAAGGCTAAGCAAAATAAGTGAGTCAGAGAAAGACAAATACCATAAGATTTCACTTATATGTGAAATTTAATTTAACAAATGAACAAAGAAAAAAAAGAGACAAACCAAAAAACCGACTCTTATGTATAAAGAAAAAAAAATGGATGGTTACCAGAGGGGAGGTGGGTGGGGCATGGGTGAAATAGGTAAAGAGGATTAAGAGCACACTTATCATGATGAGCGCTCAGTAAAGTATAGAATGTATAGAATCACTATATTGTACACCTAAAACTAATTAACACTGTACATTAACTACACTGGAATTAAATTTTTAAAAAATAATTCTATTCATTTCAACTAATTATCATTCTTCTGGCATACATATTGTTCCAAGAAAATTAGTGTTTTCTATGTTGGCTTCCATACCCTATCCCTTGTAGCTTCAAGTTCAAGTTACACCGCATAGGCAGCAGAGATACTCTAATACCTTGGAAACTCAGACCAGTTGTAACTATCAATTCACTAGTGGTCAGATTTTTGGGTCAGATGTTCTGGTTGTTTTGATCAGATTCACTGACTTTCTTTTGTTCTCTTCTCATATCTTTAGTTTGGGGCATTTTTTCCCCCTTACTGATTACACCATCCCTTCTTTACGGCTAAACAAACTCTCTCTAACACTCCCTTTAAAAGCCCATAACAACAGGGCACCTTGGGGCTCAGTTGATTAAGGGGCCAATTCTTGATTTCAGCTGAGGTCATGATCTCAGGGTTGTGAGATCAAGCCCTACATGGGGCTCCCTGCTTAAGATTCTCTCTCTCCCGCCCTCCCTACCCACCCCTGCTCATGCACCTGTGCTCTCTCTCTCTTAAAAAAAAAAAAAAAAAAAAAAAGCCCGTAACATCATGAAAATCCAATTACTTCTTTGCAAATCCTTTCACTTGTCCAATGTGATGGATCTTACTCCTCTTTGGGAAACATTACAAACAGTTTCTCATGAGACTTATAGTTTAATCAAACAACTATGATTTTCCAAAATAGTATTCTATGTATTGCTTTAATACACCTGGTCTTGCCATACTTACCTCTGTAGTATAAACTCTGCTTATGGAAGGAAATGATCTTAGACAAGAAGAAAAGATATTGAAGTATAGCACTCAATTGCATTTTAACTCCACATCCTAAGAGAAGGAAAACAGATGCAGAAGAGTACTAGAGATACTTCCGTGATTATTTACATATATAAGATTCTCTGTATATACATTCTGAAATCCACAGGGACAAAGAATCAGAAGAGCAAACAAGCAATTGTAGACCAGACAGACAAATAAACTCAAAGTCTCGGGAAAATAACATAAAAGTTGAAAAGAAAATAAAAAACATGATGCTGAAGGCACCAAGTTCAGTTCTATAACCCCCATTTTGAGGAACCAAGGAGGGTTGCACTCTTTAGTTTTGAGCTCTGCTCTCAATAAGAGGTGGGAGATCTCACAGGTCTTTTTAGACACAAAGAGGCAGAACCTCTGAGGAGTTGGTATATTTCAATTTTTGGGGGGGTCAAGGATCTAAACCTAAGAGCAGTATCTTCCCTCAAACCCAAAACTTACAGAGAAGCACCATGCTCTAGTGAATAACACATATTTAAGTTATCAATTTTTTATCTCTTGATTTGGATTTGTGTTCCTTATATATTCTCTCTAGTTATCCATCAGAACAGTATAGACCTTTTCTCTAAAAAAATTTTCCAAAGAGGAAGAAAGTTTCTGAAGAGGAGGAAGGTTGTAAGAAACATCAGGAAAGGCAATGGGTAATTTCTTCTTCCTCAAAGGCAGTGTTACAAGATTTTTGTTCCCTTAGTGTCCAAGGTTCTTCGTCACGCCACTTGGAAGAATGAAGAGGTAGACCAGATGACGATGAGTGGTGGGCAGCAAAGCAAAGTTGACTGAGCGATAATACAAAGCTCCCAGAGAGGGAGGGGACCCGAGAGAGTTGCCGTTTTGGTGTTCATATCTAGGGGTTTTTATAAGCTCTTTCAAGGAACTATCTTGAGCACCCTGAGATTGGGCCCCCTGTGGACTGGCTGCTAAGGTGTGCCAATCAGGGCTTTGATCATGCACCTGTCTACCTATCGGGTTATTGTTCACGTGTTGATGGTCTTTTGGGCTGACATCTGGAGACTAACTGCCTCAACCTGTGATAGTGACCAATGTTTTATGGTTAACTGTTTTGTTTCAGGATGTTTTGCAAAAGTCACTTCTTCAGGGGCTGCTAGACAGGATGCTAATGTGGTCTTGTCTAAGCTGTAAAACAGGATGCTAGTGCGGTTTTGTCTTAGCTGTCCCAGCTCCCTGTTTTCTTGTTGGGGGACCCTGACCCTGGCCCTGACAGCCTAAGTCTCCAATTAACCTCTAACAGAAAGGAACAGGAAAGGGAGATTCAAGGAGTTAAGAACTATAGGAGAATATAAGACCCTTAAAGTATAGAGGAAGAAGATTCCTCATCAAATGTTAGGTAATAAAGAGCACAGAATGATAAGAAATTCAAGCAACAGTAAAAGAGCCCAGTACCCTTCCGGAGTTACTTCACTTTCATGAAGAATTCATTCTCACTCCCGTTACAATTTCATGTACTTCTGTCAAGGTCAGTGTCAGGCATTTCATACAGAGCAAGAATCCAAAAGGAGCTGCGAACTTTGAGATAACAAACACATACTCCCCAAGGTTATTAATAGATCAGCCTCAGATCCTAGATTTGCACCCTTTTGGTGTGAAAGTAACAGCCCAGTACTGTTATTTCAACAACTTCAAAAAGGGGTTGAGGCATAGAAAAATTTGCTGAGTCAGAGTTAGGAGAGACATGTAGGAGGGTTTTATTGATCTGGGACTTTGCATTCATTTTTTTTTTTTTAAATTGGTTAAAAATAAACCCCTTAATTTAGGTCTCTAAGAACATCTTGGATCTTAATAACAGAGTTGGCAAAGCTGCAGTGAGAGAAACAAAAAGAAATAAACTTAGTTTTCCTTTTAACATACAATTATTGTCTTATTAAATGTAAATTTAATCCCTATTTGAGACATGTAATTTAAATTGTGACCAAAAATATTATAGGCATGCTACTTCTAATTACATCAGGTGGCCTTATTTTAATGAAGGGAGAATTTGGAGGCGGTACCAATTGCAGTAACAAGATGATGACTTGTTTTTCACAGTCAACATTATCATTAGCATTTGGACCCCAGAAAGAGAGTAATTATTTTTTTAAATAAACTTTTAAAATTAAAGACTAGGTATGCATAACATAGTCCACCCCTGAATTTCTTTTTTCTTTCCTTTTTAAGTGCTATTTAAAATAGACATAGACTAAACAAATTAAAATGTGCAAAAACACACCTGGTCCTTATCTGACCAACAGCTAAACCTTGGTATAAGAACTACATAAACTTATCAGCTGCTTCCTTTGCTGAGTTAGCATTGTTTTCTGCGTTTATTTTGTAAGAGTTGGGATATGCTGGTAACCACTTAAACATTTAGGGCTTTGTTCAGCTTATGGAATAAAATATAAACTGTTTACTGAATCAGGGAATGGAAAAGAGAGCTAAATTCTCTTACTTTTAATATTTCTCTTTGATATCTGCCCTCCTGGACAGAAATTTCAAGCAACGGTTCCCAGCAAACATATGGGGAAGCCCATCAGAAACACGGGAAGGTAAATTAATAATGGCAGATGCCGGCACGTCTGGATGTTGTTTATGCTGAAGAGTTCTGCATTCTTTATGTTTTGAAATTATTCTGTTGTAACAATTTTCAGATTCGTTTAGTTTGGCAATGTATTCTCCTCTTCAAAGGTGTCTGCATTTATTTGACTACAGAAAATATTTACTTTAGTAAAGGGCAGCTTAACCTTTGTTTAAATTTGAGGTGAGTTAAAGGTCACTGTAATTATTTGCTGTATTATTTGTGTCAGATTTGAATTACTATGAATACAGCACATGCATTGCCCTTTATTATAAAATAAGCAAAAAGAAACTCAACTTCTGCATACAGCCAGCATATTTTATGGAACCAATCAGTGTTGCAGAACATTTTCAAGGTTCTCTCTTAGACTGTGATTGACTGAAAGTGCTTGAGGTTAAGGTCCTTTCCCAGAGGGAGGGAAAGAGGCGATTTAACATGGCAGCTCACTCTCTCCCTGCCACCCCCATCTATGTTTTTGATGGCTAGCAGCCAGCATATGGACAGTGTGGGGTTCAAGGCTATTAGTGAAACACTACAAGCAGTCACACTGGAAAAAATATATAGACAGGGGACCAGAAGGGTGGAATTGCTGAACAGAGGAAGATTTCAAAACAGATACAGTAGAATCCCTGGGTTTTCAGTGAGGGAAAATTCAAAGTTAAAAGATGAATATTGGAATCCAAAAAGTCAGTAGAAAATAAGGAAAACATGTTGGAAAAGTTTTGAACTCAAATAGGTTAGGGCATAAAAGTGGGTGAGCCTTCATTATTGGTCTTTACATTGCAATTATGGAGAGAAAATGATGTAATATAACATGTTGACCTCCCCTTTAAACACTACCCCCCCCCCAAACACACACACACACACACACACACACACACAACTAGTCAAAGATATTGATGCATGATTCTGGTGACAAAGAAATATCAAGGTTCAAATAGCAACTGAACTACACTAAAATGTGGGATTTGTTTAGTACAGTGAAAACAATGTGATTTATACTTACAAAGTAATCAGATGTTGCAAGTGAAGACTATACTTCCTTTCCTCATACGGAATTAATATTACATTTCTTTTGTGTTATGTGTATTAAGAAAACTAATATATTTATAGTAAATAGAAATTGGCAGACAGTAAGCATAAAATGAAAATTAACTACTTATTGTCACTTTCACTATCATTATTATTATTACTCAACTATTTAAAACTAAAAAGCACACCTACAGAAAATTCAGACTTTTGGCCAAGCTAAAGTGAGGGTAAAACTGAAGTCAACCGCAAATCTGTACAGCAAAGGAATTCAGTATGAATAAGAAATGGTGAAAAGTCTTATCCAGAATATGGGCAAAACATACCTACACAATTTACAATATGGTGACAAAAATGGGGATAATATGGTCAGAGCAGGAAGCAAAAATTCCAAACATCATTCAAAAAAGCATCTGTAAATGTTGATGATAATGATAATGATTATACTCCAACAAATCTTAGCCAGGATTTTATTTCAGTTCCAGGATGGATACTCTGTATTCAGTTACAGCAAAACTTTCTTCCTTTCCGATTCTTCATTTACCACTCCCTATCACAATAAATAAATTTTCTAAAGCTAAATTAACTGTTAATAGTTCATATGATTTTTAAAGCAACTTTTTTGAGGTTTTTTTTTTACATACTATAATATTCACTGTTCTAAGTGTATAACTCAATGATTTTTAATTAATTTACAGAGCTATGCAACCATTCCCTCAATCCAAACATTTTATTGGCTTTACGGAGATACAGTCCACCTACTATATAATTCACCAACTTAAATTTTACAATCCAGTGGTTTTTGATATATTCACAGAAAGAACTTTGCAACTATCACCATAATCTAATTTTAAAATACTATCATCATCTCAAAAAGAAACCTTGAACTCATTAGCAGTTACTCCTCCATATCTCCCAAACTCCCCTTCCCCTACTCCTAGGCAGCTATTAAAAAACATCTTTCACCATATACTTGACAATACATATATTTGACATTTCATATATTTGACATTTCATATACGGAGAAGCATAAAATATGAGGTTTTTTGTGACTGGCTTCTTTCATTTAGGATGTTTTCAAGGTTCATCCATGTTATAGCATTTAATCAGTACTCCATTCCTTTTTACTGCCAAGTAACATTCCACTGTATTACTACATCACATGTTTATGCATCCATCAGTTAAGGAACATTTGAATTGTTTCCACTTGGGGCTATTAAGAATACTGCTGCAATGAACATTCAAGTGTAAAATTTTCATTTTCTTATAAAGATACCTAGGAGTGGAACTACTGAGTCATAAGACAAATTTACATTTAACGTTTCAAGAAAGTGTCAAGTTGTTGTTGTCTGTAATAGCCATTCTAGTGGGTATGAAGTGTTATTTCATTGTGATTTTGATTTGCATTTCCCTAATGACTAATGATGTTGAGCATCTTTTTATTTACTTACTGCCATTCGTGTATTTTCTATGGAGAAATATATATTCAAATCCCTGCCTGTTCTTAAACTGCATTGTCTTTTGCTATGGAGTTCATATATATATATATATATATATATATATATATATATATATATATATA